>NC_044311.2:115344133-115620193 GCF_007474595.2 Lynx canadensis
AAGACATGCATGGTTAGCATTTTTTAGCAATAAAGCCTTTTTCAATTAAGGTATGCACATTGGTTTTTCTGACATAAGGCTATTATACACTTAATAGACTACAATATGATGTAAATATAACTTTCATATGCCTTGGAAAACCAAAAAAAATGATTTGGCTCTCATTATTTAACATTTATTTTTAATTTTAGAGAGAGAGAGAGAGAGTGAGTATGGGAGCAAGACAGAGGGAGAGAAAAAGGATCCAAGCAGACTCCATGTTCAACACAGAGTCTGATGCAGGGCTCAAACTCACAACATTGGGATCATGACCTGAGTGGAAATCAAGAGTTGGATGCTCAACCAACTGAGCCACCCAGGCACCCCTGACTCTCCTTATTGTGATATTTGCTATATTGTGGTGGTCTGGTATCTGCTCCCAGTATCTCTGAAGTATGCCTGTATTTTAAACTTGGGGGTTTGTTTTATAGCCTTGGGTACAGTGTATAGGAGTAGGTGCCACAAAAATGGATCCTTTGGATATTCTGACTTCTCTGAGATTCAGTATTAGGTAGGAAGGAGATCAAGTATTAAGTGGGTAAAACGCATTAATACATATCACTTTATAATGATAAAAGGGTCAATCAACCAAGAAGATAGCATTTCTAAATGTGTATTCACCAAACAACAAATCTACAACATACACAATGCAAACCTGATATAACTGAAAGGAATAGTATACAAATCCAAATGTATAATTGAACACTTTAGGACTTTTAGGAATAAAATTTGAATAGTGTGTTAGGTTTTCCAGAGAAACAGAAATAAAAGGATGTGTGTGTGTGTTTCTGTGTATGTATAGATAGATGTAGATATAGATACATATGTGTATACACATGTGTATATATTATATGTATAGATATTTATTTTAATAAATAAGCTCAGCAATTATGGAGGCTTGGCAAGTTATAAAGGCTGATAGGATAGGCAGATGGGCTGGAGACTCAGTGAAGAATTACAGTTCCAGCACAAAAGCAGTCAGCTAGCAGAATTACTTCTGGCTAGGAGGAGGTCAGTCCTTGTTCTATTAAGGCTTGAAATTGATTGGATAAGGCTGACCCACATAATGCAAGGTAATCTGTTTTACTCAAAGTCCACTGATTTAAATATTAACCAATTAAAAACAAAACAAAACAAAAACTTTCACAGAAACATCCAGAATAACATTTGCTTAAATATCTAGCTTTCTTGGCCCAGGCAAGTTGACACATAAAATTAACCATCACAAAGTGTTCAGGATAACTTATTTTATGTGTCATTGTTGTTGTTGTTGCTGTTTGATTTGGTATTTGCAAATTAGTAGAAATTGCAAAGTAGTCTAAATCCCCATTCAGTAGTCTAAAATTACATATCTCACAGCTTATATGTATCTTCTGAAGTTCATGATATTTAGAAAATGGGGTTCAAGTGGAATATAATCCTTACCTTCCCAAAGGATATAAAATTAATACACAAAAATTGGGTGCATTTCTATATACTGATAACAAAGTAGCAGAAAGACAAATTAAGAAAACAATTGCATTTACGATGACACCAGAAAGAATAAAATACCTGGGGATGAACTTAACTAAGCAGGTAAAAGACCTGTACTCTGAAAATCATAATACACTGATGAAGAAATTAAAGATGACACAAATGGAAATATATCCTATGCTTATTAATTAGAAGAATTAATATTTTTACAATGCCTATGCTACCCAAAGCAATCCACAAATTCAATGCAATCTCTATCAAAAGACCAACATCATTTTTCTAAGAACTAAAACAGAAAAATTCCAAAATTTTTGTGGAATCAAAAAAACCCCCAAATAGCCAATAAATGCAAGAAAGCTGGAGCTATCACCATTCCAGATTTCAAGTTCTATTGCAAAACTATAGTAATTAAAACAGTATGGTACCTTCAAAAAAACATGACACAAAGATCAGTAGAACAGAATTGAGACCCCAGAAATAAACTCACACACACATATATGGTCAATTAATCTATGACAAAGGAGGTAAGAATGTACAATAGGAAAAACAACAGTCTCTTTGATAAATGTAGCTGGTAAAACTTGACAGCTATAAGCAAAAGAATGAAACTTGAACATCCTTTAATGCTATCCACAAAAATAAAATAAAAATGGATTAAAGAATCTTAATATGAAACCTGAAAACATAAAACTTGTGGAATAAAACATAGGCAGTAATTTCTATGACACTGCCTTCAGTAACATGTTTCTAGATATGTCTCCTTTGTTAAGGAAAACAAAAGCAAATATAAACTATTGGAACTATACCAAAATGAAAACCTTTTCCACAAAAACAACAAACAACAAACAAACAAGCAAACCTACTGACTGGGAGAAAATAATTGCAAAGCCTATATCTGATAAGGGATACATATCCAAAATACATAAAGAACTTATACAACTTAACGTAAAAAAAAAAATCCAGTTAAAAAGTGGGCAGAGGACCTGAATATACATATTCCAAAGAAGACATATAGATGGCTGACAAATACCCAATATCCCTAATAATCAGGGAAACGCAAATCAAAACCATATTGATATATCACCTCATGGCTGTCAGATGGCTGAAGGAAGGAAGGAAGGAAGGAAGGAGAGCGAAAGAGAGAGAGAGAGAGAAAGAAAGGAAAAGAAAAGAAAAGAAAAGAAAAGAAAAGAAAGAAAGAGAAAGAAAGAAAGAAAGAATGAAAGAAAGAAAGAAAGAAAGAAAGAAAGAAAGAAAGAAAAAGAGAGAAAGAGAGAAAGAAAGTATTGGGGAGGATATGGAAAAAAATACCCTTGTACAGTGCTGTTAAGTACATAAATTGATGCAGCCACCATGGAGAATAGTATGGAGGTTTCTCTAAAAAACAGAAATAGAAATAGCATATATCCAGTAATTCCACTACTAGGTATTTACCCAAAGAAAATAAAAACATTAATTCAAAAATATATGTGCACCCCTATGTTTTATTGCATTATTTACAACAGCCAAGATATGGACACAGACCAAGTGTTCATTAACAGATGGATGGATAAACATGTAGTATATATATATATATATATATATATATATGTGTGTGTGTGTGTGTTTTGTGTGTATACACAAATAATTATACTATGGAATATCATTCATCTGTAGAAAAGGATGAGATCTTGCCATTTCCAACAACATGGATGAAACTAGAGGTTATTATGTTAAGTGAAATAAGACAGAGAAAGACAAATATCATATTATTTAACTTGTCTGTGGAATATAAAAAACAAAACTAACCAAAAAAAAGCAGAATCAGACCCATAAATACAGAGAACTGATAGTTGCCAGAGGGGAGGGGGTAGGAAGATAGGCAAACTCGGTGAAGGAGAGTTGGAGATACCAGCTTCCAGTTTGGAATAAATAAGTCATGAGGATAAAAGGCAGAGCATAGAGAACATAGTCAATGGTGTTAAAGCATTGAATGTTAACAGATGGTAGCTACACTTGTGATGAGCATAAAATAACAGATTTGTTGAATCACTATTTTGTACATGTGAAACTAATATAACATTGTTTTTCAATTGTACTTCACACACAAACTTTCCCTTCCTTTATATTTCTTTACCCTTTCCAGTTTATAATAATCAAATAGTTTCTCCACAAATATTTAGAACCGCATTAGTCAGTAATATATTTTTGCTTTATTTTTTTTTAAATTTTTTTTTCAACGTTTATTTATTATTTATTTTGGGACAGAGAGAGACAGAGCATGAACAGGGGAGGGGCAGAGAGAGAGGGAGACACAGAATCGGAAACAGGCTCCAGGCTCCGAGCCATCAGCCCAGAGCCTGATGCAGGGCTCGAACTCACAGACCGCGAGATCGTGACCTGGCTGAAGTCGGACGCTTAACCGACTGCGCCACCCAGGCGCCCCTATATTTTTGCTTTAAATGCCAACTATAATGTACAAACTTCAAAAGGAAAAGGAAAATTTAACAGTCTCTAATTTTTGCTTACCATGTTTATGTTCTTTTATTCTTATGTCCCAACATCACTTCTCTTATTGTTTCTTTACTACCTAAGAATTTTTTCTTCTTCTCCGATTCTCTTTTTTTTTTTAAGTAGACTTCACACCCAGTATCAAGTTCAGTGCAGGGCTTGAACTCACAATACTGAGATTAAGACCTGAGCTAAAATCAAGAGTTAGATGCTTAACCAACTGAGCCACCCAGGTGCCCCTCCCTAAGAACTTTCTTAAGCCATTTCTTACATAAAAGAATGTTTTTTTTTTTTGTTTTTTTTTTTTGTTTTTTTTTTTTTCAACGTTTTTTATTTATTTTTGGGACAGAGAGAGACAGAGCATGAACGGGGGAGGGGCAGAGAGAGAGGGAGACACAGAATCGGAAACAGGCTCCAGGCTCCGAGCCATCAGCCCAGAGCCCGACGCGAGGCTCGAACTCACGGACCGCGAGATCGTGACCTGGCTGAAGTCGGACGCTTAACCGACTGCGCCACCCAGGCGCCCCGATAAAAGAATGTTTTTAGGGCAAATATGCTGATCATATTTTCCTTCATCTGAGAATTTATTGACTTCCCTTCATTCCCAGAGTGTATTTTCACTAGATATAAGATTCTGGATTGACAATTCCTTTCTTTTAGCAACTCAAAAGTATTGTGCTGCTGCCTCTGGCCTCCATGGTTTCTGGTGAAAAAGAAATGTGTCAATCAAATAGCATTTCTGCTATAGATGTGGTGGCATTTTTCTCTGGCTGCTGTCATCATTTTTTTTTTGTCATTAGTTAAGTAGTTAATTATGATGCATTTTGTCGTAGATTACTTTGTGTTTGAACTGTAGTTCTTTTAGCTTCTTGAATTTGTAGTTTAATGTCTTTTGACAAAATTTTGAAGTTCTTAGTCATTATATCCAAGTTACTTTTGCAGTCGCAACCTCTTTCCCCTCTGCTTCTGGAACTCTGATAACATAAGTATTAAATCTTTTCTTATGTCTCCATGAGTCTCTGCTCTGTTCTTTTATTAAAGTCCATTTTATCTCCCTTGTTCATAGTGTGTAATTTTGTTTCATTTTTACTGATTTTTTTTCTTCTTTCTATCTGATATTGTGCCCGTCCACAAAGCTTTTTATTTTGGATATGGTATATTTCAGTTATAAAGTTTTCATTTGATTGCCTTTTATTTATATTTCTATTTGGAACTTTTTTTTTTTTTTTTTTTTTGCCCAGACCATTCTCCCCCTTTTTTAAAATTTGTTTCAACCATGTTCTTAATTGCACACTGAGACATTTTCAGTATGACTGATTTTAAATACCTATTGGATAATTCTGACATCTCTGCCCTCTTGGTGTTGGCGTTAATGGATTGTCTTTTAAAATTTTTAAGTTTAGTTTGAGATTTTCCTGACTATTGGTACGATAAGTGGTTTTCTATGGAAAGTTGGACATTTTTATATTATGACGTTCTTTAAATCTTCATTTTAACTAGCTTTCTTTGACTTTACTCTGGAAGGGGAGGGAAGACTAATTCATTCTTGTGAGGTGTCATTATATGACACCGAGGTGGGGGCGCCTCATAATTGCTTGGCTGGGGTAGAAGTCTCAATTCTTTACGTGGTGCCTAATGTCACTGTGGTTAGACTTACTTGTTATTTGTTATCAGGTAATTCTGGAAGTTATAACTATCCACTAGACCTCCTCTGATATCACCCCAGCAGGGAAAGTTTTCTGCACATTTGGGGTAGATATCTAGGCTACCTACATGTTTCCCATGACACTGCAGCATGGTGGGAGGAAAGATCTTGTTATCTCCGGATGGTGATAAGTCTTGGTTTCTTAGTTGGCCTTTTTTGACATTACTTAAGCTGGGGTAATGAAGACCTGCATTGCAGCCTCATGAGGATGAATGTCTAGGCTTCCCATTTTAGACTTTTTTTAAAATTTTAAGTTTATTTATTTAAACACAAGTTAACCAACATACACTGCAGTATTGGCTCCAGGAATAGAACCTGGTGATTCATCACTCACATACAACACCCAGTGCTCATCCCAACAAATGCGCTCCCCAATGCCCATCACCCATGAAGGGGGAGGGGAAGGAAAAAAAAAAAAACTTCAAATGTACTTCAACTTGAAAAGAGAAAAGAGTAGTCTTATAATGAAATGGTGCTGAAACAATGACATATTTTTGCATAATCATATGCAAAACAAGATTGCATATATAACATGGAATGTAAAACTACAAAACTTTTATTGAAAGCTTAGGGGAATAAAATTATAAACTTATGTTAGGTAACAGGTTCTTAGATACAAAAGAAAAAAATGTAGAAATTGAACTTTGTGTAAGCCTAAACTTTTTGCTCTTTGATAACATTGAGAATAAAATCAAGCTGAACATCAGAATATATTTGAAATTATATATTTAAAAAATTACTTATACTCAAAATATATAAAGAAATTTCAGAAGTAAGCCATAAGAAAACCAATAGAAAAATGAGCCAACATTTTGTATGAACACTATCAAAAATTTTGCAGTTGGCAAGTAAACACGTGACACGATGCCAAAATGAGTCACTAGAAATATGCAGATTAAAACCGCAATGCCACCCCTACTAGACTGGCTAAAATGAAAAAAAAAATTAAGTAAAACTGATAGTAACAAGTGCTAGTTAAGATTCACAGAGCAGAGACAGAAGTGAAATGGCTTGAAGGCAATTGTCTTTTTCTGTTTCATCTATTCAAGCAATGGAAGCTAAGAAGAAGGAAGTTGTTTCCATATTTAGAGGGAACGAGAAAGAAAAGAGCTATTGCTTACATTGTGATATATCCCCAGTGCTGAGAGCAGCTGAAAGTCTCTGAAAGATATTCCTTGTTCAGGAACACCTGCCTCAGAAAGTCCATTTAGCAAACTCGTTCACATTCAGCATGAATGTAAAGCTGTTACTCCTCTCACTCATATGCTTGCTTGAACGTATAGTACTGAAACGAACATTTAAAATATTGAATAGTAATTGTTAATGCAATATGCAGTTTTAGGACTGTTGATGGATTACAGGATTTTTTAGAAAGTATATCATTGTAGGATAATTTTAGATTTAGACTATAAAGACAGCTAAGTGCAATATTGGTGTAAAAGCATGAGCATTTAAGAATTTGGTAGATGTCCTAGTTAATTTGCCTGCTTCTAAACATTTTTTAGTTTTTTCAAGAGTATAGATGTTTTCATTATTTTGTGTTATACTACCTAATGCTTCTAAGATAAAGCAAAGCCAGTGACTACTGATTTACAAATATTTGAGTGTATGTGTGTGTGCGTGCACACATTTGTATTTGTCCACAGCTGCTAATTTAGTGTTACTGTAACACAGTTATAGTTTGTATCATTTGTCAAAATAGAGACAGGAATAGTGCAATAAGATGTAAAACTAAGGATTTGGAACTCTGAATTTAGGTAAACGGAAAGCAAAATAATTTACAGTTCAACATTTTCTGTCCACAAGTAATTCTTCTTTCACAGTTTAGCAGGGTTCACAACGTAGACAAGTGATTCATAAAGTAGAAATTGGTCTTGCTATGAAAACAGACACCATTCCTGCTAAGACACTCCAGGAATATGAATTGAAAGGGAAGCTGATCTATTTTTTGCGAAAATTCATGTTGTGTTCTGCAAAAAATCTAATAGAGAAATACAAACTTGAAAACAACTCCCTTTTGACAACATTCTCACCTTGGATATCACAACAGCACTGAAATGAATAGGATGTGTTTCCATATGTGTTAATTAGATTTGTCACCACACACTGTTCATCTTTATAGGGGTTTAGTGTCTACCAGGAATATCAACTTTCAATATTTGATATATTGATTTTGTTCTTTAATCTCTCACCTTAACTCCCATTTTTAGCATGATGTTTTTCTCTTATTATTACATTTGTTATTGCTGTGGATTCCGGCACACAGGTAGAAGTGACTCTAGAAATAGAAGATGATTAAAATGGGCAGATATCTTTTTAGTCTTTTTTTTTTTACCTCTCTCTCTCTCTCTCTCTCTCTCAAAAAAAAAAAAAAGAAATCAAAAGCAAAATAATTCATTAGAAAAACTCCCATAGTCATCTATTGTTATGGGATAAAAATGAAAATTCTCGAAAGTTCTTATAAATCAAATGCCTAATAATTCACCACTGCCACAATAAAGATGATGACAAATGTGTGTGTGGATATATATAAATAAATGATATGGAGAGATAGATAGATGTAGATAATGTATCTTTCATTTGATTAAATATAAATACCTTTTCCAAGGGAAGGAGAAGCTTTTAAAAATACAGTTGACTCTCAGTAAATAAATGATGAACACTGCGACTTGGGTTTTTCCAAAAGCAGAGCCTTAGAGAAAGAATTGTGTTCAAATAGTTTACCCAGGAAGTGATTCTAAGAAGCACAAATGGCTGAGGGAGAGTGAGACAAGAGGAGCCAACGTAAGGATGTACCAGAGTTGCTGTTGTGGGGTCCCTTAAACACATACAGGAGTCTTCCCAGTATTGTGTCTCTCAAGGGCTGAAGCTGGAGCGTTCATCCACCAGCTTGTCCTTGCTCCCTTTCACTTTTCTCCCATTTACATTCCTGTGCTTCCAATTTTGCTGTGCAGCAAATATCAGAACAAGATACGGTGCAAGATTGAGTCGGCGTATATGCAGGGCAAGGTCCGTCTGAGTAAGTCTGGAATTGCACACTGTCGCTGTTGCTAAAATAAGAGATAAACCAAAGGCTTTGGTATGCCTGATTAAAGACATTGTACAGAATTGCGATTATTTTGACCACTTCTTTCTGAGTTCTGCTTTTGGGTTTAGGATATTATGCTATATCTCTGAAGGAAAGTAAAGCAAGTAGAAAACACAGGTTTCATTGGTCCTTTGTGAAATAGCTTTGTTGCCTGCATGGTTTAAATGAGATCAGTGATGATACTTAAACTAGAATGTTACTTCTTTTATTACTTGTTATTAATTTTAAATGTTACTTCCCTCAATCAGCCAGTTTGTGATAAAAAGTCATTTAATTTGTCTCTTGAATTTGGTGAGTTACAAACTTAAATACTGTCACTAAAACACTATCTTCAGGTATATAGATTTGGTGAGGGAGGAAAGGCAGAAAATGAATCAAATTTGGTCTATGCAGGGTCAGAATTGGTTTACATTAAAGTGATTTTAATGTATTACTCAGCTTTTTTTTTTTTTACCAGACTGTCAGATTTCAACAAAAAAAATCACTGTACCACCTATTTTCTTTTATCATAATAGAATCATGGCTGTAGACTTAGGCACATAGTGAAAGATATGTATTAATTCTGTTTAGTTCAAGGTGAGTAGAAATGCTCGAAACTACTTTCAGTGCAGGGCTCTTAACAGAGCAGGTGGTTATTTTTCATGTACTTTCTTTCTCCCTCCTGGAAGCTGGCCCATGGATAGTAAGAAGAATCTATAGAATGGTGGAGCCCATACCATAGAAGGAACTTAGATCCCTGAATAAGGGGTTTAGTACACACAGCTTTCTCATTGACATGGGCAGCTAGCTCACCTTGGAATTGTTATATAACAAGCAATAAACTTAGTTTTCTTGAAAGTGTATTATTTTGTAATAAATGAATGAACAGATGAATGAATAAATTGATTCATTCATTTACTTATTTATGTCTTATTCTTCTACCATCCTGGGACACCAACATAAGATTTTTCTGTAAGTTTATTTATTTATTTTGAGAGAGAGAGGAGGAAGAGAGAGAGACAATCCCCAGCAGGCTCTGTGCTGTCAGTGCAGATTCCAAAGTGGGGCTTGATCTCACAAACTGAGATCATGACCTGAGCTGAAATCAAGAGTTAGAAGCTTGGGGCACCTGAGTGGCTCAGTTAGTTAACGATTCAATTCTTCACTTTGGCTTGGGTCATAAGCTCACAGTTCATGAGTTTGAGCCCCAACTCGGTCTTTGTGCTGATAGCTCAGAGACTGGAGCCTGCTTTGGATTCTGTCTCCCTCTCTCTCTGCCCGTCCCTTGCACTCACTTTCTCTCTCTCTCTCTTTCTCTCTCTTTATCTCAAAATAAATAAAAATAAACAAATTGTTTTTTAATGTTTTTTTTGAAAGAGAAACAGAGTGTATCATGAATACTCATCTTGTCTTCAAATAAATGTATATGCCTTCCCTGTACCTTTGTAAAAATTATCCTCACAAACCCCAAAGATGACTCACAAACCTAGATTCACCTTTCTTGTTCTTGTTTTCTTTAAAAAGGTAGATCAAAACTCATCCATTAGAAAATATATCTTAACAGAATAGCATAATCTCACCAAATTTATATTCACTGAGTTAATTAATGTTAGAGGGCAGCATTGTGTGGTGGTTAAGAATTGGTTCTGAACCAAAATGCTTGTATTTAAATCTTGACGTCACTACTCACTACCAGTATAAAATGCTTAGAAAAACTTATGACACACAAGTGCTCAATAGTGTTAACAGTAGTTTGTGCTTTTTAATGGTGATTTATGTAGCTATGCACAGAAATTTGGGCTATAAACAAAGCTCATAAAAGTCTATTTGTTTGCAATCAATACTGTATTTATGAAGCAGTTACCATTTATTAAATGGGAGGGGTGTTTCAGTAGGAGTAAAGCACACAACAATAACAACAACAACTAGAAATAAATGAATTCAACAAATCCTTGCCACAGACTTTTTGTTTTCTTTTGGTTTACATGCACATAGTGGAAAAAATTATTATTTTCTTTCCTTCTAATAATTAACATCAGGCGTTCTTTACTAATGTCTAAACAAAAGAAATATACAGAAATCCCAGCATTCATACAAAGATAAATTGACTGTTTAGGTGGGCGAAATTTAGGGTAACAGGAGAATATCAGAGGCAGAATGAAAGGAAAAAAAATAAGGAAAATACACTATTGTATAGCAAATAATAATTGAAATTCATATGGTTATTTCATAACATATATAATATCTTCTTAATCTCAGCTAGTCTTCTTAAAGTTAAAAATATAAGGTAGATATTAATATTTTCTTTTCTTTGAAAGCAAATGGAGATTAAAAGTTGTATAATATAATAATATACACATACATCAAAATGGCATGACTTTAACTAAAACCCAGGACTATAACAATAATGGTCCTTCTTGCAAACATCTAGAGAATTTTGAATAAACAAAGAAATCTAAGGCTTATTTTTGCCATTTCTACACTTAGCTAAATGACTTTAGCAAAGAAATACTATGATGACAGTGTGCCAGTTAGGTTTATTTTAAAGTAATTATTATAATTATCAGTCTTTAATATTTTCTTAATGTTTGTAACTGAAACTTTCCAGACCCCTTAATGGAACAATATGTTAAATAACTAAATAAATGTACTTTTTAAATTGTTGAAAAACATGCATTTAAAATATTATATACCTTAAATATCTATTGGTGATAATTAGGTACTTTATTTTCCATAATATATAATGACTGGAAGCATAATGATTCACAGCTTGTGTAAATGTCTTGTAATAAATGGAGAACATATATATTTACAAAGATGTATATTATTTCTTAATCTAAATGTACAGGGGAGGACAGAGACATATTTAGCCTAACTATCGTCAAAGCATAAATGAAGTTCTCTACTTTGTGATTAAGTTTAGAATAAGGGTTTTTTTTGCTTAATGCCCAATGAAAGCGTCAATAGAAAGTGACTGTGGGAAAAAGGTTGTCCAAGATGGTAGCATAAGAAAACCCTGAACTTAATCCCTCCATAGATACACCAAGTCTAAACCCGCATATAAAGGAATTTATCCTGAAGAACTGAGGCTGACTGAACAACTTTTGAACAACCAACAACAGGATACACATAACATAGGAGACATGAAGACAGGTAGTGTTGGCAACCCACCCTCCCATGCTATGGCCTGCAGTAGGGAGGGGATAGCCCTGAGTGGCCTGTGCTCAGACTTGCTCACATTGAAGCAGAGGGGGAAAAAGTGGTTTAAAGGGCAACTAGACCATTAGTAAAGGAAATCATTTTACTAAGCCTAGAGTGTCTCCCAAACAGGCAGGGAACAGCAGAAGCTCTCCAGGGTCAGAGGCTCCAACAAGCACATTTTTTTGTTTCCTTTTCACCTTGACAGTGGAGACAGGAACAGGGTTCAGGTGCTCTAGGCAGCCTCTTAGGACTGTGCCAGCAAGCCTTGGGCTCCCAGTCCACACCAGTTGGAGCCATCCTGCCAGTGTGACCCTGGCACAGGGTCCTTGCTGGCCTGTGCCTGCTCCAGCTGTCCCACCGAGACAGCTCTAGTGTGACACCCTCAAGACTTCTCCAGCTTGTGCTCAATTCACCTGTCCCACAAAGGTGGTCCTGGTGCAGTGTGCTCAAGGACCACCTCTGGTTATATACAATCCAGCCACTCTGCCAAGGCGACTGTGTTGCAGCATGCCTTAGGATGTCCCCAAGCCACACCTGCTCCATTCCTGCCACCAAGTGAGCCCCTGTGCAGCACAACATTGGATCCACCTGGCCATACCCACTCCAGTTCCGACTATCCCACCAGGGTGGCCTCAGCATGGTGCACCCTAGGATCCTTTGACTACAACCGCTCTAGCTATCTCACCAAGGAGGCTGTGATATGAAGTACCCAAGACCACACCTCCTCTAGCTGTGCTTACTCCCAACTCCACTAAACATGCCAAGGCTTCTTCAGCAAGCCATGCTTCGGGACACTGTCATCCAGAACACCCCACTCATGCCTGTTCTACTTCCAGCTGGTCTCCCAAAGCTGCCTGGCAAATGCAGTCTACACAGAGGTGGGTGCTACACAAGGTCACTCCTCCAAGACCAGGAGAGGTAGTTATTGTGATTATTTCATACAGACTAACACAGAAGGTCAAGTAAAATGAGGAGATTAAGGAATATGTTTCAAATGAAAGAACAAGACAGAAAAATAAAACCCTAACAAAAGGAAATAGATAATTTACCTGATAAAGAGATCAAAGTGATGACCATAAAGATGGCTAGAAGATGGAAAAGCACAGTGAGAACTTTAGCAGAGTTAGAAAATAAAGTTAGAAAATATCTAAAAAAAAAAAAAAAAACTATCAGGACTGAAGAATGTAACAACTGAAATAAAAAAATGCACTAGAAGGAATCAACAACAGACTGGATGATGAAATCCAATGATCGTCACAGAAGGTGCAGAAAAAGCATTTGACAAGATTCAACGTGCATTTATGATAAAAACCATCAATAAAGTTGGCATAGAAGGAACATACCTCAAAATAATAAAGGCCATAAAAGAAAAACCCACAGATAGCATCAATTTAATGGGGAACAGTTGAAAGCTTTTCCTTTAAGATCATGAAGAAGACAAGGATGTCCAGTCTTGCCACTTTTTATTCAACATAAGACAGGAAGTCCTAGCCACAGGAAACAGACAAGATAAATAAATAAATAAATAAATAAATAAATAAATAAATAAATAAAGGCATCCAAATTATAAAGGAAGAAATTAAATTGTCACTATTTGGAGATAACATTGTACTATATATATATATATATATATATATATATATATATATATATACACACATACATACACACACACACATATACATAAATTCTATCAAAAAACTATTAGAACTAATAACTGAATTCATTAAAGCTGCAGAATACAAAATTAAGATGCAGAAATTGGTTGCATTTCTATATACCAATAACAGGGTATCAGAAAGAAAAATTATGAAAACAATTTCATTTTCATTTGCATCAAAAGAATTAAATACCTAGGAATAAATTTAAGTAAGGAGGTGGAAGACCTGTACAGATGTACCTCAGAGACATTGAGCATTCGGTTCCAGACGACTGTGATAAAGTAAATGTTGCAATAAAGTGAATCAAATACACTGTTTGGTTTCCCACTGCATGAAAAAGTTATGTTTACACGACTCTTTAGCCTATTATGTGTGCAATAGCATTATGACTAAAAATATATATATATATATATACATATCTTAAGTAAAAGTATTGCTAAAAAATGCTGACCATCACTTTACCTTTCAGGGAGTAGTAATTACTGATCATAGGCCACTATAACAAGTATAATAATAATTATAAAATGAAATATTGTGAGGGGTGCCTGGGTGGCTCAGTCATTTTTGCCTCCTACTTCAGCTCGGGTCATGATCTCATGGTTAGTGGGTTCAAGCTCCACATCTGGCTCTGTGCTGACAGCTAAGAGACTGGGGCCTGCTTCAGATTCTGTGTCTCCCTCCCTCCTTCCGCTCTCACTCTGTCTCTCTCTCTCTCTCTCTCAAAAGTAGAAGTAAAACATTAAAAAAAAATTTTAAAAATGAAATATTGTGAGACTTACCAAAATGTGACACAGAGACACAAATTACACAAATGCTGTTGGAAAAATGGCACCAAGAGATGTGTTTAACTCAGGGTTGCCACAAATCTTTAGTTGTACTAAATGCAATATTCATAATACACAATAAAGAAAAATGCAATAAGATGACGTATGCATGCATGCTGAAAACTAGATGATTTTGATAAGAGTTACTAATTACATAAATAAATGGAAAGGTGCACCATGCTCATGCAGTGGAAGAAATAATATTATTAAAATGTCTATACTACTGAAAGCATTCTACAGATTCAATGAAATGCCCATCAAAGTACTAATGGTATTTGTCACAGAACTAAGAAGAAGAATCTTAAAATGTGTTTGAAACCAGAAAAGATCCCAAATAGCAGTAATTTTTTTTTGGGGGGCGGGGGGGGGGGGGACAAAGGTATATGTATCATGCTATCTGATTTCAAACTATACTACAAAGCTATAGTAATCAGAGCAGTGTGGGACTGGCACAAAACAGTCACATAGACCAATGGAATAGAAAACAAAGCCCAGAAATAACTCCGCACATAAGTAGCCAATTAATCTGTAAGAAAGAAGGCAAGAATATTTAATGGGGTAAAGACAGTCTCGTATAAATGCTACTGGGAAAACTAGATAGCTATGTGCAAAAGAATGAAACTGGACCACTATCTTTTAACATATTAAAAAATAAATTCAAAATGGATTAAAGACTTGAATGTAAGACCTGAAACCATAAAACTCGTAGAAAAAAAACACAGGTTGTAAATTTTTTGACATTTGTGTGAACAATGCTTTTTGGACCTACTCAGGCAAGGGCAACAAAAGTTAAAATTAAAAAAAAAAATGGGATTATATCAAACTAAAAAGCTTTGGCACAGAGAAGGAAACTATCAACATAATGAAAAGGCACCTACTGAATGGGAGAAGATATTTGCAAATCATACATCCAATAAAGGGTTACCATCCAAAATACATATAGAACTTAACACAACTTAATATAAAAACAAACAAACAACGTGATTAAAAAATGGAGAGAGGAATTGAATACTTTATCAAAGAAGACATGCAAGATGGCCAACAAACACATGAAAAGATGCCCAAAAACACTAATAATTAGGGGAATGCAAATGAAAAATGCAATGAGATACCACCTCTCTCCTCCCGGATTATCAAAAAGACAAAAAGGAACAAGTGCTGGCAAGTATGTGCAGAAAACTCTCATAATATCTTTGTAGCAATGCAAATTTGTTCAGCTACTGTGAAAAAAAGTATGAAAGTTCCTCAGAAAATTAAAACCACCCGCAATTCTGCTTATGGGCATTTATACAAAGGAAATGAAAATACCAGTTCATAAAGGTATTTGTATCCCTATGTTCAATGGAAACCTTATTTACAACAGTTAAGATATGGAAGCAACCTAAATGTCCATCAATAGACCAATGGATAAGGAAGATGTGGCGTGTGTGTTACAGAATATTAGTCAGCCATAAAAATAGATGAGATTGTGCCTCTTGAGACAACATGGATAGACCTAGAGAGCATTATGTGAAGTGAAATAAGTCAGAGAAAGACAAATACCGTCTGATTTCATTTATATATGGAATCTAAAAATAAAACAAAACCAAACAGAAACAGACTCCTAGATACAGGAAACTGTTGGTTACCAAAGTTTAGAGGATGGGGAAAATAGGTAAAGAGGATTAAGAGGTACAGACTTCCAGTTTTAAAATAAATAAATAACGGGGATATAATATATCATACAGTTGATGATAGTGTAGTAACTTTGTGTGGTGACAGATGATAACTAGACTTATGGAGATCATTTCATCATGTATACAAATATTGAATTACTATGATGTACTATTGATATAAACTAATAGGATACTGTATGTCAGCTATACGTCAATAAAAAAATAGAAAGTGACTGTAAATTGTAATCTTTATCCCTCATTCTGGGCAAATGAAAACTGCTATGGGTTTCTTTTTAAACTAGATTTTGCAAACACACACCCATGAAAATGGAAAAAAAAAAAAAACCCACGAGGTTATTCTGAGATTACTTGTAATGTCTACAATAGATATACTTCAACCATAGCTCTGTTTTATGATGCCAAACATGCTGTTCTCTAAAGTATAGCCTATATAATAAAATAAAATCAACAGAAGTCTATTTATTTTTGGCCTCAAAAAGTGACATTTATTAAAAAAAAATGACAAGATGTCCATCCCTTGGCTCCCTTTCCTCCCCTCTCCTGCTCCTCTTCAGTGCCCCCTCCCCCCTTATCCTGCCCAAGGACTGAACTCCAGGTACAGCTAGGTAGCAGGAAGCACCTCAGATGATGGTTTCAGCGACATTGGGGGGTATACATCAATGGAGGTGTTGTAGAGTTCTCATTGTCTTGAGAAATTCTCCTGTCTTCTTCTGTCACCATGTTAATAGCCACACCCTTACAGACAAATGGTCCATCACAATTGATTCTGTAGGTACAGTTTTCCCTTTTGGTGGGAAGGTCGTAATTGAGGACTAAAGAAACCTGTTGCACATCAATGCCTCTGGCCAGCAGGTCAGTGGTAATAAATACTCTGCTAGAGCCAGAGCTGAACTCTCTCATGATAACATCTCATTCCTTTTGGTCCATATCTCCATGCATGGAGGACATGGTAAAGTCTCAAGTGTGAGTCTTCTCAGTGAGCCAATCAACCTTCCTTCAGGTGTTGATGGATATGACTGCCTGTATGATGGTCAGGGTTTCACACAAGTCACACAGTGCATCTGATTCCATTCCTCTTGTTCCATCTTGACGTAAAACTGGTGGATATCTTCCAGGATCAACTCCTCTTTCTTGACCAGAATCCAAATGGGTTCCCTCATGAACTTCTTGGTCACCTCAAGCACATTGGAAGGCATTGTAGCCGACAGCAAAACCACCTAGGTGTTGCTGTTGAGCTTTTGGAATATGTCATAGATCTGGTCCTCAAATCCATGGCTTAACATTTTATCAGCTTCCTCCGGTACAAACATCTTGATGTATTTGGGATACAGGTATATCCAGTTAAGCATATCAAACACATGACCTGGGGTATGATGATATGGGGAACTTCCATCTGCAACTTTTGCACCTCAGCACACACACTGGTCCCCTCAATGCAGGCATGGCAGGAGGCACCCACGTAATTTCCTAATTCCATGACTATCTCTGTATCTGCTGATCCAGCTCTCTGCTGGGTGCCAGGACCAAGGCCTGTGTAGCCTTTAGTTCCAATTCAATCTGTCACAGAATTGATATGGCAAAAGTGACTATTTTCCCAGTCTCAGATTGGGCTTCAGTGATCACATTAACCATTGATACAAGAAAGAAGGGCTCACTGCTGGATGGCAGAAGGCTTCTCAAAGCCATAGGCATAGATGACACGGGAAAGGGAATCAGAGAGGTTCATGTCATCAAAGCTATCAACTGTCTCATTCCAGTTACTCTCAATGAAGCCTTTGGGGTTCTATCACATTGGGGCCATTGTCTCTGGATTGAGAATCCTGACTCGCAGGCGTGAACCTTAGAAACTCAAATCAACATCATTCTTTTTTTTTTTTAACTTTTTTTTTTTTTCAACGTTTATTTATTTTGGGGACAGAGAGAGACAGAGCATGAACGGGCGAGGGGCAGAGAGAGAGGGAGACACAGAATCGGAAACAGGCTCCAGGCTCTGAGCCATCAGCCCAGAGCCTGACGCGGGGCTCGAACTCCCGGACCGCGAGATCATGACCTGGCTGAAGTCGGACGCTTAACCGACTGCGCCACCCAGGCGCCCCTCAACATCATTCTTAATTCTCTGTTTATTGAATTTAAGGAAAATAAAAACAGAAGAAATGTTCCTTAGAGGGCAGAGTATTGTTAAACATACTCTTACTTGGAATGCTATCCGAATAATTAATTACACTGTCTCATACCAGCTGAAGGTTGATATATGTATTGCCATTAAATACCAATTTTCACCTCAGTAACGTTTTTCTCACATTCTCCATCAATTGTTTATTTTAAAGTGCTTTGCTAATATTGTAGATGACGAGATTGTAGGCAAATCTTATTTCACTGATTGTGAAGATTCAACTCTCCTTATTGTAGGGACATGTGTTTTTCTTCATCAATGATTAATTTTTTTTACTAACTTTTCCCAGATGCCCATGTAACATGTAATCATTGACTTGTAAGAACTTTTTAAAAACTGTCATGTTGTAGTAGACATTTTGAATAGGTTTTTTTTTTTTTTACATAATACATAAACATGGCAAAATTTTAGCATTACAAATGTATATGTAACACATTGTACCAGTTCCTCTCAATAAAGGCAAATGTGTTTATAAAATAATGGTGCCTATTTTCAGAAATGACAAGTTGTTTATGTATGTTTATATCTACCTATTTATTTGGGTATCTCTCTAGACATAACTATTGATAGAAGTTGAATAAAATGGTATCTAAAATAACTGTCTTCATATAAATTAATTTTTTCACTTTACAATAAATTTTGAGCATTTTAAATATATGCTGATATGAACAAATCATATCAATATTAATGACAACAGAATATTCCATTCCTGATATGCTATATTTCTATAAATTATTTAATGAGCTTACTGGCATTTGAACAATACTATTCAAGAATTTGCTACCAAAAATATGTCTGCAATATATCTAAATAATCAGTGTTTTAAAATGTGTTTTGGTTAACAAATTAAACTACAACCTAGATGAAAATAATAAGGTTTGTCCTATGATGTGTGTGTGTGTGTGTGTGTGTGTGTGTGTGTGTGTTTATGGGGAAAGAGGATAAGAAGAAAAGAAGATAAAATTAAATAGGTATTAATGTCCTTGCAGAGAGTAAAACTGATCTTATTAAACTTCAACTTTTATTAGAAAATTTAAATTTAATGTTACCTGTCAAATATGTACATAAAAGTAATCAGAAAATTTGAGAGTAAAATACATAGTTTTAAATATGTAAACAAAATGAAGCAAACTAAAATCACCAAAAAGTGGAAAATGGAGTGTATAAAATAAGTGGATAATGACAAGTAAGACCACATAAAACCAAATATGGAATATATTCAAACTCATCAAAAATCGTTATGCATATGAATGGTTTAAGCCTACTGCTTAAAAGATACTATCTTTCTTCTTAAATCTTACTGTCTCCTCTCTAATGCCATATATTTTTGCACAATAGGATTTTAAAACAAAATGATACAAAAAGTTTAAAAATAAACAGAATGGAAAGATCCACTAAGTGTATATACCAAACTTAAAGTGGATATCATATTTTTCATACTGGAAAAACTAATCAAGATTTTGAGATGTATAGCATTGAAAAAAAAAATTATATATATACATACACACACACACACACACACACACACACACACACATATATATAATTTTCCACACAAATTGCCAACCCATTTCTGTATCCTTTTGATATGAACACATTAATATTTGATCAGTTTCTTGTGTGCATTTTTCATTTTCTCTATTTTCCCTGTTCTCAGACTTGGAAATAGCTATTTCTTCAAGTCTCACCTCTTCATTATATTGGAGAATAGTTTTTAGAATCAAAGTCTGGTTGTTACGTATACACATTACTCTTGGGAGGTCACTGCTTCTAGATTATTTCAGTAGCAAAAACCTAGAGAATATATATACTTTAAATTACAAGTTACATTTGTATTTCTAACTCAAATTTAACAAAAAGGTTTTTACCTATTTTATTTAGTACTTTTATGCTATAAAACTATTTTATTTAATGCTTTTATGCTGTAAAAACTGTTTCCAAATAAATTCAATATATTTACATTTTTTTAAAACATATATTAGGGAATAATTGTAAATTCATTTATAATACATTTGGTGTAGTTTGAAAGAATGTACTTTTTAAAAAAAGTGTTTATTTTTGAGAGACAGAGAAAGAGAGAGAAAGTAATTGATCAGGGGAGGGACAGAGAGAAAGGGAGACACAGAATCTGAAGGAGGCTCCAGGCTCTGAGCTGTCAGCGCAGGGCCTGAAGCAGGGCTCGAACTAGTGAACTGTGAGATCATGACCTGAGCCACAAATTCAGACACTCAACTGACTGAGCCAACCAGGGGCCCCAAGAATGTACTTTAATGTAGCGTACAATTACATTGTCAACATTACTAACAATAAACCTATTGTTCATTTTTGATTGAAAATGTACCAAAAGTGTATTTATAGTTCTTTCTGTTTATACATGTATGTGTGTGTGTGTATAAATCTATATAAAGAACTGTGTTAAAATTACTTGAAATATTATTTAGGTCTTATGTCTGTGGGGTTTTTTTGGTGTTTTTTTTCCAATTTTATTGAGTTATAATTATAAATAACGTTGTATAAGACATGGATGTGTTACCTATTTAATATAGAGTTGGACTTATTTTCTAATGTTTGTACCTAATTTTGCATTCATTTTTCCTACTTTTTAAGGTATTTCCCTACAGGTGGATGAATTTCATTTTTGGAAGTGTAAAAGAAATACGGTTCAAAGTCAAAATCATATAAATGTATTTGCTTCTCCCTGTCAATTCCCTTTTTCTAAGTTTTATGTAAAATTGAGTAGTTCATATTTCATTCTTGCTCTCTTTAGAAATTAAAAAATATATATATGTTAATCTTATTTACCTTCTTTCTTACAGAGAAGAGCAAGAGCATACTATATTGGCTTTTTCTCCTCCCCTCCACCCCCAGTTGCTCACTCTGATTTCATCACATTCTTCCTTATTCTTTCTCACAAAATGATAGATCTCTTCACAGATGAGTATACTACAATTTAGATTCTAATGACAGGATCTTTCTCTTATTTCCAATCTCAAAAATACAAAATTAACAGAATAATTAGACCTTGCATTAGTTTACCTACTGCTGAAATACACACACACGCACGTGCACACACACACACACACACACACACACACGCGTACGTATATAAAAAGATTCACACATGTATACTATGGGTCTCAATCATTATATACATACTTGTATGGAAAAATTCTAGGGGCGCCTGGGTGGCGCAGTCGGTTAAGCGTCCGACTTCAGCCAGGTCACGATCTCGCGGTCCGTGAGTTCGAGCCCCGCGTCGGGCTCTGTGCTGACTGCTCAGAGCCTGGAGCCTGTTTCCGATTCTGTGTCTCCCTCTCTCTCTGCCCCTCCCCCGTTCATGCTCTGTCTCTCTCTGTCCCAAAAATAAATAAACGTTGAAAAAAAAAAAAAAAAAAAGAAAAATTCTAAAGGATTTTATGGGTTCCAAATCCATTTTCAGTATTTCGTTCCTTAAAAAATAATGATAAAAAGCATGTCTATGTCAATAACATTTTTTCTGGTCTACTCTTGTTTGGTGTTTCACTGTCTGACAAGAGAGAATGTAATTCTTACAGCATTCTCATTTCTTGTTTTTTTTTTTTTTTTATACCTTGACACAAAGCATTTGTTTTTAGTTTTTGTTTTTTTTTTCCTTTGCTCAAAGGGAATGGATGAAGATTCTTTTTCCTTATATAGTCAGCTCTATTTTTTTTTTCCATAGTGATCCGTGTTGTTCTGTTTCTACAGTGTTCTCTGAATATACTAAAGAAATAAGATGGGGTAAAGAATAATCTTCTAACTTGTGAGTTGTAACTAAAACTAAATCTTCATTTTCCTGTCACATAGTGTTGTACATGATAAGATATTACAAGAACTAATTCTAAAGATGCTTACAAGAATGTGCTCGAGTGCCAGCTCTTGTTCTTACTGGCTGTATTGTCTCAACCATTTTGTTTTACTTCTCTAATCTTTGGCTTTATTGTCTATAAGAGAGAGAGAACATAATATAATGGTTATTGTATTATATTTACATAATTATTTGTGTATTACTTTAACTTATATTTATATAATAGTATGAGTAGTAGATTATTGTTAGAATTAAATGAGATTGGGGGCCTAGGTGGCTCAGTCAGATCAGTAGCCAACTGGCTCATGTCATGACCTTGTAATTCTTGAGTTTGAGCCCCCACATTGGACTTCAGCACAGAGCCTGCTGGGGATTCTCACTCTCTCCCTCACTCCCTGCTCCTCTCCCCTTGTGTGTGTTCTCTCTCTCTCTCAAAATGAATTAATGAACTTTAAAAAAATTTTTTAGAAAGAACTAAATGAGAGAATATATATCACATAGGAAATAGTCTGACCTATAAGAAATGGCCAATGTTAGAACTTATTTGTATAGTTGTTATAATAGTTATAATTAAAGCACTCTGTAAAATGTTCTGTCATTAAAAGCCAGAAAGCTACAGGGTAACTTCATGCTATAATTTAGATAAACATGATTAACATGACAATGTTTATGACATAAGATTTACGGAGATATATTAAGATGCAAATTTTCATACAGTGTTCATTGCAAAAATAAAAGAATATTAAAGGAATATAAAGTATTGCTAAACAACATTGAAAGATTTGTGACAATAAAAGTAATTGTGATATTCTTCATATGTGTACTTTAACACATGTATATATTTTATTTAAACAACAGGTATTAATATTACAATAAGATAGTAAATAAGTAAATAAAACACAGAAAATCATGCCATGTTTTTAAATAATGGGCTTAGGAAATAATTCATCCGTTTTCTCCAAAACACAGATGTTTTTAAAAACATAAACTATTACTTATTAAGAGCATGAAAGTGATCTGCAGATGTTACATAACAACTTAATGCAAACCACGATACTCTGAAGGTGCATCTAAAGCCTTCTCAAATGAAATATCAAGGTTACCTGTTTAAGCCATCTAAGCCATCCCCTCTCTTTGCTGACTGCACAATATTTATCTTGACAGATGTCAGCTTTATAATGCTTGTGAGAAGTTTGTGGCTTTCATTACCTGGATTTACAATAGTGTGCAACAGAGGCTTAAATTGCACATGAGCCATGACAGCTGGCAAAAACATGCCAGAGGACAACTTTGTCAAACCTAGAAAGCTCAAGAGAAGCTTAGTGGAGTGAATGAAAAACGTGAAAGTTGGAGAGCCTAGAGACAAAAGAAGAAGAAGAAGAAGAGAAGGATGGCTAAGCCTCCAGATGATTGCATTGGCATTCATTACATGTGCCTATGGACAGACGAGTAGCATTCGCTGAAATCATTCAGAATACATGCAGAGGGTGTATTAGTTACATGTGTGTTCAGTGGATTTATGTCTATATTTTATCCTCCTACAGGTTTATAAATTGATTTGATATGCTTCAATTTGGTTGCTTATCAGCCAATAATAAAAGAAAAACTTCTGTCTCTTAAATAATTCCCATGAAAAAAAAATAGGTGAATACAAACTTTCAGTTAGTCTTTGCCTCTTAGAAATTTAAGGAAAGGTGAAGATCATCATTTACCTTATTTATATCATTTATAGGAAACTGCAGTTCTTAGAAATAATGAACATTCCATCAAGTAGAGAGACAAAAGTAAATTATGGAGCAGAGTTTATATCTCTAATTTGAAAACAATCAGAGTATTTTACTGTTGTTGTCACTGAAATATTCTCATTAAAAATAAAGTGGCAGTAAAAGTAAATCTAACTATATTCACTTTGGGGACAAAAGCAACAGTATACTTAAAATAGATATGGCCTTATTCTCTTTAAATTAAATTGAAAACAATCTAAAATATTATGACATGATACTAATCATGATAAACAAAACTGTAATATTTCTTTTAAGAACACTCATGAACAGATATAGGACAAATATTTCATTTAGTTTTTGGTTCCTTTGAGAGTCATTAGAAGCAACTAATAATGATATCATTCCATTTTTCTTTTCCAACACACACACACACACACACACACACACACACACACAAACACACACACACACACACACACACAAAGATACATACTTTTTGAGGTTTAATAATATATCAAATGCTTCATATTTATTCACAAGAGTCAGTAGCATAATATAAAGCAATAGGATTAATTTTTAAAATATATATTGGCATTCTACCTGTGTAGTTGAAAAATGGACTAGAGGGGCACCTGGGTGGCTCAGTTGCTTAAGTGTCCAACACCAGCTCAGGTCATGATCTCACAGTTTGTGAGTTCAAGCCCTGCGTCGGGCTCTGTACTGGCAGCTCAGAGCCTGGAGCCTGTTTCGGATTCTGTGTCTCTCTTTCTCTCTGGCCCTCCCCCTCTCTGCTCTGTCTCTCTCTCAAAAATAAATAAACATTAAAAAAAATGAGTAAACTATCTCAATAATTAAAAAAGAAAAATGTAGTAGACACAGATATAAAAGTGGTATTATACACTGTCTCAGTTGTAGAGAATTTTATACCCTAATTTGTGATAGAAATCATATGCAAATAAAATAACTGGAATTATAACAATATATAAGAACTACTAGCAAAGGAGGTGAGACATGAACATATGTATTTAGTTAAGGAAAATGAATACAGCCTTTGTATTAGGATTATCCAGCAAAACAGAACCAATAGGATGTGTGTATATAGAGAAAAAGAGAAGAGAGGGTGAAGGAGAGGAAGAAATGTTAAGGAATTGGCTAACAGCGCAGAGCCCAGTGGGGGGCTTGAGCCCGCGAACCTTGAGATCATGACCTGAGCTGAAACCAAGAGTCAGACGCTTACACGACTGGGCCACTCAGGCGCCCTGGTGGGTTGATTTTTAACTTTTTTGTGAAAGATGTTGCAAGTAAAAGAAATATGGTATACTGCTTTCAGGTTGGGTCACTACTCACTATTTCTTACCATCAATGGATATACTCAGTATCCTATTTTGTAAAGTTGAGCTATTTATGATTATTTCACCTCAAGACATAACTAACCAAGTACACAGCACTAATTTTCACACATGCACTTAATGTTGTGACCTTTAGAACATTACATTAATGACAAATAACAGAGACATTATTCTAAAAGTTTTACTTCTTTTTAAGTAATGACTTTATACCATAAATCCTAATTACATTATTAGGATGACCCAATAAAAATATACTATTCTTTTTTCCCCTGTTGATAAAAATACACTATTCTTTTTTCATGTGGAAACTTGTCACTAATTATGAAGGAAGTTTTCAAAGGATGTTTATATGTATTAAAAAATATTGCTCAAAAACTATGAAAACCCATCCAGTTAATCAAAACAATTTGTTGAAAAACTCACTTTAAGGAGGGGAAGATGGCGGCGTAGGAGGACGCTGGGCTCACCGCGCTTCCTGCTGATCACTTAGATTCCACCTACACCTGCCTAAATAACCCAGAAAACCGCCAGAGGATTAGCAGAACGGAGTCACCGGACCCAAGTGCAGACGAGAGGCCCACGGAAGAGGGTAGGAAGGGCGGCGAGGCGGTGCGCGCTCCACGGACTGGCGGGAGGGAGCCGGGGCGGAGGGGCGGCTCGCCAGCCAAGCAGAGCCCTCGAGTCCGGCTTGCAAAACCGGAGGGGCCTGACGGACTGTGTTCCAACAGCAAGCGCGACTTAGCGTCTGGGAGGTCATAAGTTAACAGCTCTGCTCCGAAAGCGGGAAGGCTGGAGGACAAAGGGAGGGTGAGCTGCGGAGCCCCCGGACGACAGAGCTCAGTTTGGCGGGGAACAAAGGCGCTCGCCAGCGCCATCTCCCCCGCCCATCCCCCAGCCAAAATCCCAAAGGGAACCGGTTCCTGCCAGGGAAATTGCTCGCTCCGCGCAAACACCCAACTCTGTGCTTCTGCGGAGCCAAACCTCCGGCAGCGGATCTGACTCCCTCCGGCTGCCACAGGGCCCTTCCTGAAGTGGATCACCTAAGGAGAAGCGAGCTAAGCCTGCCCCTCCGCCCCCGCCGCCGTGCACCTTGCCTTCCCACCCCAGCTAATACGCCAGATCCCCAGCATCACAAGCCTGGCAGTGTGCAAGTAGCCCAGACGGGCTACGCCACCCCACAGTGAATCCCGCCCCTAGGAGAGGGGAAGAGAAGGCACACACCAGTCTGACTGTGGCCCCAGCGGTGGGCTGGGGGCAGACATCAGGACTGACTGCGGCCCCGCCCACCAACTCCAGTTATACACCACAGCACAGGGGAAGTGCCCTGCAGGTCCTCACCACACCAGGGACTATCCAAAATGACCAAGCGGAAGAATTCCCCTCAGAAGAATCTCCAGGAAATAACAACAGCTAATGAGCTGATCTAAAAGGATTTAAATAATATAACAGAAAGTGAATTTAGAATAATAGTCATAAAATTAATCGCTGGGCTGGAAAACAGCATACAGGACAGCAGAGAATCTCTTGCTACAGAGATCAAGGGACTAAAGAACAGTCACGAGGAGCTGAAAAACGCTTTAAAGGAAATGCAAAACAAAATGCAAACCACCACGGCTCGGATGGAAGAGGCAGAGGAGAGAATAGGTGAACTAGAAGATAAAGTTATGGAAAAAGAGGAAGCTGAGAAAAAGAGAGATAAAAAAATCCAGGAGTATGAGGGGAAAATTAGAGAACTAAGTGATACACTAAAAAGAAATAATATACGCATAATTGGTATCCCAGAGGAGGAAGAGAGAGGGAAAGGTGCTGAAGGGGTACTTGAAGAAATTATAGCTGAGAACTTCCCTGAACTGGGGAAGGAAGAAGGCATTGAAATCCAAGAGGCACAGAGAACTCCCTTCAGACGTAACTTGAATCGATCTTCTGCACGACATATCATAGTGAAACTGGCAAAATACAAGGATAAAGAGAAAATTCTGAAAGCAGCAAGGGGTAAACGTGCCCTCACATATAAAGGGAGACCTATAAGACTCGTGACTGATCTCTCTTTTGAAACTTGGCAGGCCAGAAAGAATTGGCACGAGATTTTCAGGGTGCTAGACAGAAAAAATATGCAGCCGAGAATCCTTTATCCAGCAAGTCTGTCATTTAGAATAGAAGGAGAGATAAAGGTCTTCCCAAACAAACAAAAAACTGAAGGAATTTGTCACCACTAAACCAGCCCTACAAGAGATCCTAAGGGGGACCCTGTGAGACAAAGTACCAGAGACACCACTACAAGCGTAAAACATACAGACATCACAATGACTCTAAACCCGTATCTTTCTATAATAACACTGAATGTAAATGGATTAAATGTGCCAACCAAAAGACATAGGGTATCAGAATGGATAAAAAAACAAGACCCATCTGTCTGCTGTCTACAAGAGACTCATTTTAGACCTGAGGACACCTTTAGATTCAGAGTGAGGGGATGGAGAACTATTTATCATGCTACTGGAAGCCAAAAGAAAGCTGGAGTAGCCATACTTATATCAGACAAACTAGACTTTCAATTAAAGGCTGTAACAAGAGATGAAGAAGGACATTATATAATAGTTACAGGGTCTATCCATCAGGAAGAGCTAACAATTATAAATGTCTATGCGCCGAATACCGGAGCCCCCAAATATATAAAACAATTACTCATAAACATAAGCAACCTTATTGATAAGAATGTGGTAATTGCTGGGGACTTTAACACCCCACTTACAGAAATGGATAGATCATCTAGACACACGGTCAATAAAGAAACAAGGGCCCTGAATGAGACATTGGGTCAGATGGACTTGACAGATATATTTAGAACTCTGCATCCCAAAGCAACAGAATATACTTTCTTCTCGAGTGCACATGGAACATTCTCCAAGATAGATCATATACTGGGTCACAAAACAGCCCTTCATAAGTTTACAAGAATTGAAATTATACCATGCATACTTTCAGACCACAATGCTATGAAGCTTGAAATCAACCACAGGAAAAAGTCTGGAAAACCTCCAAAAGCATGGAGGTTAAAGAACACCCTACTAACGAATGAGTGGGTCAACCAGGCAATTAGAGAAGAAATCAAAAAATATATGGAAACAAACGAAAATGAAAATACAACAATCCAAACGCTTTGGGACGCAGCGAAGGCAGTCCTGAGAGGAAAATACATTGCAATCCAGGCCTATCTCAAGAAACAAGAAAAATCCCAAATACAAAATCTAACAGCACACCTAAAGGAAATAGAAGCAGAACAGCAAAGACACCCCAAACCCACCAGAAGAAGAGAAATAATAAAGATCAGAGCAGAAATAAACAATATAGAATCTAAAAAAACTGTAGAGCAGATCAATGAAACCAAGAGTTGGTTTTTTGAAAAAATAAACAAAATTGACAAACCTCTAGCCAGGCTTCTCAAAAAGAAAAGGGAGATGACCCAAATAGATAAAATCATGAAGGAAAATGGAATTATTACAACCAATCCCTCAGAGATACAAACAATTATCAGGGAATACTATGAAAAATTATATGCCAACAAATTGGACAACCTGGAAGAAATGGACACATTCCTGAACACCCACACTCTTCCAAAACTCAATCAGGAGGAAATAGAAAGCTTGAACAGACCCATAACCAGCGAAGAAATTGAATCGGTTATCAAAAATCTCCCAACAAATAAGAGTCCAGGACCAGATGGCTTCCCAGGGGAGTTCTACCAGACATTTAAAGCAGAGATAATACCTATCCTTCTCAAGCTATTCCAAGAAATAGAAAGGGAAGGAAAACTTCCAGACTCATTCTATGAAGCCAGTATTACTTTGATTCCTAAACCAGACAGAGACCCAGTAAAAAAAGAGAACTACAGGCCAATATCCCTGATGAATATGGATGCAAAAACTCTCAATAAGATACTAGCAAATCGAATTCAACGGCATATAAAAAGAATTATTCACCATGATCAAGTGGGATTCATTCCTGGGATGCAGGCCTGGTTCAACATTCGCAAATCAATCAACGTGATCCATCACATTAACAAAAAAAAAGAGAAGAACCATATGATCCTGTCAATCAATGCAGAAAAGGCCTTTGACAATATTTAGCACCCTTTCTTAATAAAAACCCTTGAGAAAGTCGGGATAGAAGGAACATACCTAAAGATCATAAAAGCCATTTATGAAAAGCCCACAGCTAACATCATCCTCAACGGGGAAAAACTGAGAGCTTTTTCCCTGAGATCAGGAACACGACAGGGATGCCCACTCTCACCGCTGTTGTTTAACATAGTGCTGGAAGTTCTAGCATCAGCAATCAGACAACAAAAGGAAATCAAAGGCATCAAAATTGGCAAAGATGAAGTCAAGCTTTCGCTTTTTGCAGATGACATGATATTATACATGGAAAATCCGATAGACTCCACCAAAAGTCTGCTAGAACTGATACATGAATTCAGCAAAGTTGCAGGATACAAAATCAATGTACAGAAATCAGTTGCATTCTTATACACTAACAATGAAGCAACAGAAAGACAAATAAAGAAAATGATCCCATTCACAATTGCACCAAGAACCATAAAATACCTAGGAATAAATCTAACCAAAGATGTAAAGGATCTGTATGCTGAAAACTATAGAAAGCTTATGAAGGTAATTGAAGAAGACTTAAAGAAATGGAAAGACATTCCCTGCTCATGGATTGGAAAAATAAATATTGTCAAAATGTCAATACTACCCAAAGCTATCTACACATTCAATGCAATCCCAATCAAAATTGCACCAGCATTCTTCTCGAAAGTAGAACAAGCAATCCTAAAATTCATATGGAACCACAAAAGGCCCCGAATAGCCAAAGGAATTTTGAAGAAGAAGACCAAAGCAGGAGGCATCACAATCCCAGACTTTAGCCTCTACTACAAAGCTGTAATCATCAAGACAGCATGGTATTGGCACAAAAACAGACACACAGACCAATGGAATAGAATAGAAACCCCAGAACTAGACCCACAAACGTATGGCCAACTCATCTTTGACAAAGCAGGAAAGAACATCCAATGGAAAAAAGACAGCCTCTTTAACAAATGGTGCTGGGAGAACTGGACAGCAACATGCAGAAGGTTGAAACTAGACCACTTTCTCACACCATTTACAAAAATAAACTCAAAATGGATAAAGGACCTAAATGTGAGACAGGAAACCATCAAAACCTTAGAGGAGAAAGCAGGAAAAGACCTCTCTGACCTCAGCTGTAGCAATCTCTTACTCGACACATCCCCAAAGGCAAGGGAATTAAAAGCAAAAGTGAATTACTGGGACCTTATGAAGATAAAAAGCTTCTGCACAGCAAAGGAAACAACCAACAAAACTAAAAGGCAACCAACAGAATGGGAAAAGATATTTGCAAATGACATATCGGACAAAGGGCTAGTATCTAAAATCTATAAAGAGCTCACCAAACTCCACACCCGAAAAACAAATAACCCAGTGAAGAAATGGGCAGAAAACATGAATAGACACTTCTCTAAAGAAGACATCCAGATGGCCAACAGGCACATGAAAAGATGTTCAGCGTCGCTCCTTATCAGGGAAATACAAATCGAAACCACACTCAGGTATCACCTCATGCCAGTCAGAGTGGCCAAAATGAACAAATCAGGAGACTATAGATGCTGGAGAGGATGTGGAGAAACGGGAACCCTCTTGCACTGTTGGTGGGAATGCAAATTGGTGCAGCCGCTCTGGAAAGCAGTGTGGAGGTTCCTCAGAAAATTAAAAATAGACCTACCCTATGACCCAGCAATAGCACTGCTAGGAATTTATCCAAGGGATACAGGAGTACTGATGCATAGGGGCACTTGTACCCCAATGTTCATAGCAGCACTCTCAACAATAGCCAAATTATGGAAAGAGCCTAAATGTCCATCAACTGATGAATGGATAAAGAAATTGTGGTATATATACACAATGGAATACTATGTGGCAATGAGAAAAAATGAAATATGGCCTTTTGTAGCAACGTGGATGGAACTGGAGAGTGTAATGCTAAGTGAAATAAGCCATACAGAGAAAGACAGATACCATATGGTTTCACTCTTATGTGGATCCTGAGAAACTTAACAGGAACCCATGAGGGAGGGGAAGGAAAAAAAAAAAAAAAAGAGGTTAGAGTGGGAGAGAGCCAAAGCATAAGAGACTGTTAAAAACTGAGAACAAACTGAGGGTTGATGGGGGTGGGAGGGAGGGGAGGGTGGGTGATGGGTATTGAGGAGGGCACCTTTTGGGATGAGCACTGGGTGTTGTATGGAAACCAATTTGTCAATAAATTTCATATATATATAAAAAAAAAAAAAAGAAAAACTCACTTTAAAAATTTAGGGACATTCAATAAATAAATTAATGGATAAAGAAGATGTGGGGCATGTGTGTATATACATATATATTTATAAATCTGAATATGAATATTAATATCTATAATGGAATATTACTTAGCCATAAAAGTAATGAGATCTTGTTATTTGCAACAACATGGATGGACATAGAGGGTATTATGCTAAGTGAAATAAGTCACACCAAGATAAATACAATTTCACTTATATGTGGAATCTTAAAAAATAAAATAAAAGCAGGGACAGACCCATAAATACAAAGAAAAACTGATGGTTTCTAGAGGGGAAAGTGGGAGGGATGGGCAGAATGGATGATGGGGAGTGGAAGATACAAGCTTTCAGTTAGGGAATGAATAAATCATGGGGATAAATGGTATAGCATAGAGACTATTGCCAATGGTATTGTGATAGCATCATATGGTGACAGATAGTAGCTACACTTGTGAGTCTAACATATACAGACTTGTCAAATCACTATGTTGTACATTTGACACAAACATAACATTGTGTGTTAGCTATACTGCAACTAAAAAATAACTCAGAAAAAGAAGAATGGGGATTTCCATATGTGATTAAAATGGCGAAACTGTTAGCAATTAATGTCTCCTAATAGATAACTATAATAACTTTTCAAATACTGAATGATAGGCAAAGTGATGCTGTTATCATGAAAAGAAGGAAAAACTGTCAGATGGCTCTATAACCTCAGTTTTATGCCTGGGGATACTTTCTGGAGTACAGCAAGTCCAACTAGAGCCGAAAATTACATTGAGCTGGAACCACAGAGATCAATGTTATGTTATTGAGGATGCTGGCTTTATGGGCCAAGAACTGAAGAAGATATTGTACAATGAAGGGCCTTCAGGAATATGCACAGAAGTTGCTTGACTTTCTAGATAAATATTAAGCTGAGAAGTTACAAGAGGAGATTTTGCAAGGCTAACCACTCCACAACCAAAGAAAAAAAAATTTTTTTTACTTTTTTTTTAAAAATAAACAAAACAAAACAAATGAAAAGGAAAAAAAAAAGAAAGAAAAGAAAAGAAAAGAGAAGAGAAGAGAAGAGAAGAGAAGAGAAGAGAAGAGAAGAGAAGAGAAGAGAAGAGAAGAGAAGAAAACTACCAAAGAGGAGCTATTGCGGAGATATGAGCTGAACAATTGTTTGGGTTTGAATATAGCTGCTAGATGTTCAAATTCTTATAAGCTAGAGTGGAGAGATCTCATTTTACACTCCAGGCATTTGGTAAGCTCCCAGAAAGACAATACATTAAGAATAAGATTTACATAGTCCTAAAAGAAATAATCCCAGACTTATCTTGGCACAATCTAGGAAGAAGCTCAAATAAGTCAAGCTCATTTGCAAATTCTACCAGAATAAAATGTCACCTTGTTTTAAGACAATAAAATCTACACATTAATAGCATAACACAGCAATATTCAGTACAAAATAGCAAATTAGTGAATTTAAAAAGAGGAGAAAAACCAATCAAAAGACACAAACTCAGAAATGATGAACATGTTGGATTTTGCAGACATAGATTTAAAAGTACTTTTTACAACTATGCTTAAGGATTCAAAGGCAAGGGGAATTGAAGGAGAAAATAGAGGACCTGAAAACAGTCGAACAATCAATCAAATGTGTAAGAAAGAGAACTGAATGTAAATTACTGGGCTTGAAACATAAATTCTCTTGAAATCTATTCCTGGAGATTACAACATCCTATCTATCAATAATTGTTAGAAAAAGAAAAAAAATTGACATATTTGACAAATTTGAATTTGAACAAATTCTAACCAAATTAATTATTTTTAAACACCTCAAAACAGAATGCATCTGCCATTGAAAGATTCACCACATATAGTGTGCATAGTGGTAATGATCAATATATAGATCAATAAAAAAGAAAACAGAGTGAAAAAATAATCACAGATTTACAGGGTGGGTTTATTTGTTTTACACAGTGCCAAGTTAGTTAAACGGAAAAATCATGGGGGATGGAAAAATGGAAAAAAAGATAGTCTTTCTAATAAATGGTGCTTAACATTGAAGACTTCTGTGGACAAAACAAAACAAAACAAAAAAACAAACAAACAAAACCGCTTGGTACAAAAAAATGGGCAATTGAATAGATCATTTACAAAAGAAGATTGATGAATGGCCCATAGGCATATGGAAATGTGCTCAACATTAGTCACTCAGAAAATTCAAATTCAAACCATAATAACACCACCAAATTACTAGACTGTTAAAATCAAAATGCTTGATGATGCCTTGTGTTGGCAAGGATGTGGAGCAAATAGAACTCTCAGAGATTTCTGATCAAAATGCTCAATGATACACCCATCACAAACTTGTCAGTAAACAAATTGTGACAACCCAATTTCAGAGAATACTACTCAGCAGTAAAAACAAACAGATTTGAACATTGGAAAATGGATGAATTTCAAAAATCATGCTATGTCAAAAAAGTCAAACACAAACACGTAAGCATTATATCATTTATAAGAAATTACAGAAAAGGCAAAACTATAGGGACAAAGAAGAGATCAGTGTTTCCTAGCAGTGAGGAAGGAAAGCCAGAGGAGGCATGAAATGCAAAGGAGCCCAAGAATATATTTTAGTTGGTTGGAATTGCTCTGTATCATGATTGATGAGATAATGAATATATACAACTGCCAAAATTCATCAAAAGGTACACCTAAAGGGTGAAATTTATTGTAGTTTAATTTTTATACTGACATTTTTTTCAGCTAAAACAAAGTTCATGCAATTCAGTAGTGAGATTATACCTCTTCTTTTGTAGTATTGAAGCCCACGCTTGTCTGTGCATATTTTTTTCTTATTCCTTATCGCTTGCATGTACATGGGCTACTGATGTGCTTCTACTCTGAATAGCAATTGAATCTTCTTATCAGAGGTCCTGCCCTTGGGGTGCCTGGAGGGCTCAGTGGGTTAAGTGTCCAACTCTTGGTTTTGGCTTAGGTCATGATCTCACAGTTTGTAGGATCAAGCCCCATATTGGGCTCTATGCCAAGTGTGAAACTTGGCAAGATTTCTAAGATTCTTTCTCTTCCTTTCCCTTTCCCCCTCTCCCATTTATACTCCCTCTTCTCAAAATAAATAAACATTTAAAAAAAGAGAGAACAAAAACAAACATACAAAAAGACTTGCCCTTAAAGCTGCCTGATCACATTTTACCTGTTTTACCAGATGAGTAAGCCAGCATTCCCCTCAGCCTTTTGTAACCCAGTGACTGACAAATATATGTGGGATATAAATATAAACACTTCAGCTCCTCTCTATCTTGTTAGAGCCACTACGAATTGCTACTTACACTATTTCAAGAGGTCTCTGCAGCATGAACTAAAATTTTCCTACAAAGTACTTTGTCTTTATTGAACTTTGCCCCTATCAAACAATTTCTTTACTCTCCTTCTGATTTTTACTAGAACCCTCTTAATAAATTACTTATACGAAAATGTTTATCCTTGGATCTCCACTGAAATAATCCAACCTAAGAGAAAGAAGATATATTTTGGTGCCACTCATGAGTCTTCCAGTTAAGAGAAGAACATTCAATTAGACTCAGATAAGGTTTAAAATAAAAAGGGACCACATTGGAGGAAGCACCTCTGGACTGTCCAGTCTCTCAAGATCTCTTATAAGTCTTTTTTCTTTATAGCAACCTAAATTTTCTCCTATTGCGTAGAGTTACCTCTACGTAGAGGGAGAATGGCAAGGAGAAGCATGAAATACAAACATGTGTTAGAAGAAAACCAAATTTCACATGAAATATATAAAATATTCTGTTAGTTTTTAGGTTGGTGTCTAAGAGTTAATTTGATCTTCAGAGAGAGCATTCTATTTTCCCTGCATGGTTCAATGACATAAGCTCTACCGACTACAACAGACAAAGAATGCTGGGTATGTGGACACTAATAAAAGAAAAAATGCAGTCTGTGCTCAACACTCTAAACTTCCAAGCTATATACAAAGTTTGAAGATTCTCAGCACCTGGGCATTCTTCCTTAGCAAAAGATTTGCAGTATTCAAGGAAAAAAAGAAAAAAGTAACTCAAACCATTGAGGTATTGATGAACGTATCTAGTAGAACAGAGACCTAACTGCACTTGGGTTTACACTGAAGATTGTTCGGTCCTTATTAGGAATACTAACAGGTTTGTGTTGAGTCTCCTAATATCTGAATAAGCAAAATGCATGTTCCTGTTTACTTCTTCCAAGTCCTTTCTCTCAGATTCAGTTTATATTCTCAGTGACCTGCTTATTCCCAAGTCTTTTACCTGAAGGATGAGATTTTTCTGTCATTGAACAAATATAAAACTATTAAAACTTAAAACACACATTGAATCGGATTATATCACCAAGTCCAAATTTAATTGTACCGCTTAAGACAAACCATTTTTATTCTATATATCTTGAATATTTATATAGACTTGCTTTTTGCTAAGGATGATAGTAACACTTATATGTAACTCATCTGTTTTTCCTTAAATAGTAAGCTAAAATATACTCAGTATCTAATTTTAAATACCATAATAAATTAAAACCTATCAATTGTTTTCTCTTTCTTCTATTTTTTTAAATGTTTCTTTATTTTTGAGAGAGATAGAGACAGAATGTGAAAGGGTTATGGGCAGAGAGAGAGGGAGACACAGAATTGGAAGCAGGCTCTAGGCTCTGAGCCGTCAGCACAGAGCCCGAAGTGGGGCTGGAATCCACGAGCTGTGAGATCATGACCTGAGCTGAAGTCAGACGCTCAACCAACTGAGCCACCCAGGCTCCCTGTTTTGTTTTTTTCTTCTAGAAGATAAAAATATTATTCTACTTATAGTTTAGAAAAGAAAAATGTGGCATTCTAAATCCAACTCTAGGGGCAGAAAATTACTCAGGAAAGGTTTTAATATCTAGTCTCAAAAATGGAATTGAACCAAAAATTATACAAAATAAAGGACTAATGTGTAGAAAGAATGTGTTTATGTGGAAAAAAATATATAAAACTATAGAGATTCTAAAAGTTGACAAAGGATTCTGCAATTATAAACTCCGATAGTGATTAGACACAAAATCTCTTATAAAATCTAATTTTAAAAAAAAGGCATAGAGGGGCACCTGGGTGGCTCCGTCAGTTAAGTGTCCAACTTCAGCTCAGGTCATGATCTCACGATCTGTGAGTTCGAGCCCTGCATCAGGCTCTGTGTTGACAGCTCAGAGCCTGGAGCCTGCTTCGGATTCTGTGTCTCCGTCTCTCTCTGGCCCTCCCCCGTTCATGCTCTGTCTCTCTCTGTCTCAAAAGTAAATAAACATAAAAAAAATTAAAAAGAATAAAAAAAGGCATAGAGTTGATTTTCCAGGTTTATGTAATAAACCTGTATATGCACAGGTTTGCATGCATACACACACACACACACACACACATGAAAATGGTCACACAATATTCTTTTTTCTCTTTCTGTGTTCTCTCTAGAGTAGTATCAGTGTCTTCATTTTTCCTTTAGGTACAAATAATTCTAAGCACCTGAACAGGCTGAATATTTGAGGTATATTTGAAAAAAAAATCCTTTTGAAGAAAAAAATGTTTGCGAAAACATACCAATAATCAGCACGCATCTATAGTGTCTCTCACTAAATATCTTAATACATTGTCTATTTTGATAAATAGAAATATTTGTGTTTTTTCAATCTGAAACATCATATGTCATAGTTATCAAACATACTTGATTTAAAATTTCATGTGCTAGGGAGGCTTGGGACAGAGCGAGAGAGTATTATTAGACTTTGAGTAGAGTTACTTAGTATCCATAGTTGTCATGATGCAGTAAAAGTCATTATTAAGCTATTATCTAGGCTGTGAGAGAGAATTACAAATAATGTGGGAAGAAAATTGTTTTGAAGAGAAAATGAATTAATGGTTGGGTCAACAAGATTAAGAATCAGAGAAAGGTTTGGATATCATAACTTCATAAAGCTCCCATGTGATAGCGTCCCCTCCTAAGGGGAAAAAGAAAAAAAAGGCAACCTGACTATACCGTATGTGACAACATCCCTCACAACCTTGGAACATGAGACCACTTAATCAGACTACATGTGTGTGTATGTGTGTGTGTAGTTACCATATATGGGAGACAAAAAAGTAAAAAAATATATATATATAAAAACTATGCCATGTGGCGTTCCGAGCTCAGTTCGGGTACAAACCCAACTGAGCAGTGCTGGCACAAATAAAGTTGCTTTCTAAAAAAAAAAAAAAAAAAACAAACAAAAAAACCTTGATGTCAATTCTCTGTGCAAGAATCCTGCTACACCAAAGTAGTGAGTCAATAAAGCCAATATTTTAGATTCGTAATTTTCAAGAATTTTGAGCAAGTATATCACAAGTCTGTATTGAAATAACATAATTTTTAAAGCAGTTTTAAGTCATTTATTTTATCTAAGTCCGTTATCTTGATATTTGAGATACTTCGCAATATTTTACATTTTGCATTCAAGGCTTTCGGAAGTCTCATTTCTGTAACTTTACTAAAGCCAAATTTACTCACGAGACTAAATATAGAGGAAAAGGAAAGCCTGGGCGGTGCCTTGTTTTAATGATCAAACATTCTGGATAATTGAAATGTTTAATTTGAAAGAGAAAGTTGATGGGTAGAAACATTCATGCAGCAGTCACAAATAAGTGAATGAATACATGCCAAAGAGTAAAATAAATTCAGCAATTACTGTGCACAGCATTTTGAATACTATGATGTTTAATAAAAGGTAAAAGAAATGTAGAAAACCTATACATTTTTAAAATACACATTCATAATGAAAATACTAATTTTTAAAACTAATTTGGCTCTTTCTGAGTTCCGTATTTATGTATTGTCTATATAAATGGCCTACACACAACTTACTCGCAAAATAGGTTATTAATTTATTATCAAAATGTAATTGATTCATTATTTGCATAAAGCATGCGAGGCTAATGTTAAATAGCTGGTTGTACAATAGCCATACTGCTATTAAAATGTGTTGATACATAAAGAAAATATCCATTAAATATTCTAACATTTGTGTAAATTAAGTCTACTATATGAGCTATACAAAGGCACAAATTACCATCTAAGTTGTTTTACCAATCAAATTTCTGAGGTAGCATTGCAAAGCAGCTCTGTTACTTGGAAAATTAAATGTAAATGTTCTCCTTCATGAGAACATTCATCTCTTTCATGATCTCCTTTTATGATCAAACAAACAGGGCAGCAGATAGGTGAAAGATTGGGTCTAAAATATATTTTCTAGAAGTAATAAAAAGTGCAAGTCTCACAATGACACGAACACTTATGCCATCCAGTACATTTTGTGCTTTTGTGCTATGTACTTAACAGTGTTATTTTTATGAAATACAAAGATTTTCTCTATCGTCAGATATATAGTATCATGAAATGCTTTAAAATATCACATAGAATAATGATTGTTCCTGTGTTTTGCCAAATACTTGGATAAAAACTTTTAAAGTGCAGTTAATCATGCAACTGTTATTAAGCAGGTGGCAATTTGGTATCATGCAGATAACCATCTGGCTGACTACGATTTCAAACTTTTCACAGGTCTCCATAGCATGTAAATGTGTCAAAGATTCTTAGCACTTTTGAAAAAATGGCTTTGCTGTCATATTTTAAATACAGTGATATACAAGTTAGAGTGTATGACTCTGTGATAGCTTTATAAAATATTTAATAAATGTTTACCAGGTTTCATGGAGACTTTTCTCTTGCTATTTTGCACATATGATTTCTTAGAAAATGGACAGTTTGTTTCTGTAATTGTATTCTATGTGTGTTTAATTTCTCTTCACTTCTTGCTTTCGACTTATTCCACATGCATCGGTGGCCACCTTAATGTTAAAATACTTATACAGTTTCAAGGACTGACTACTATCCCCTAAATAATTTATACTTAACATATCATAAAATATTTATCCTTCTATTTCTGGAAAAGACCTTTTATTTCTACCACTTAATGTCTAATTATAAAATAATATATATTCATTATATATTTTATATAATTTATATAATACATGCAACATACATTTTATGAATAGAATATGTATATATGTATACATATAACATTTGTTATATATAATATTTCACATAATATACATTACATGTATAATAATATATTGTACATATGCCATATATGTGTGTGTGTGTGTATAATTTATATGTATGTAAAATCACCACCAAAAATTTGAGAATATAAAAGACAATCAGAGAATATAAGTTAGCAGTAACACTAATGAGAAAAAACCACAATTAAGTTTCTGGAAATATACACACAAATAAGGTATTATTTGCACATATATGCATGTGTGCACACACAAAAATACATGCATATCAATTTTGAGCCAATTTAAGCTCATAAAATATATATTGTTTCAGAATGTGTTTTTCAAGTTTTTATTTAACTTCCAGTTAGTTAACATACAGTATAATTTAGTTTCAGCAGAATGTACTTTTTACTTAAAATTTTGAGATTATTTTGCAGTAAGAATTCTTTGGAAATATGTTTTATCCACCTTTAAAGGGAAATATACAAGTTACTATTTGTAGGTGGCTATTGAACATTTAGAAATATTTTTTGAGTACTTTTCATATTCTTTACAAGGCTATGGAGGCCAAATTTACAATGTCAAAGTAAAATGGACTTTTCACACAACACACATTTCAATTTAGAAAACGCTTTCCTCCCTTTACTGATTATCTGCATATTTTAAGTATGTGCCATTCTCCTCCAATAAAGTATATATTCTTCCACATGAGAAATGAGTTATGTCTCATTCATCTTTTCATTCCTTTGTGAAGTCTATATTAATTGATGGTTTTATTAAATTAAAAAAAAACCACCCTGATCTAGTTGTTGAATTTTTGTATATAGATGAGAATCAGATACATCCTATTTTGTTTCCTTATTTCAAGTTCATCCATGAGTACCTGTTTTTGGTTTTTATTATTTCAAGTGTAATCGATGAGTACCTGTTTGTATTGTGAAGCTAACAAAATTGTTTCTGTTCATACTATTTTGCTAATCTTATTGCGTCTGTTTTTAAACAGTGAATAGTTGCTATTTTTAACTATTATTATTTTTAAACAGTGGATATTTACTATGTTTGGTAAGAATCAAGGACACTATTATACTAAAACTGAGATAACATTAGGGGTCAAGGAAGATGGCAGAATCAGAGGATCCTGAGGTCACTTTGTCCCACAGACATACTGAGGCTACAGGTATATATAATGTAACTCACTCTGAAAATGACCTAAAGACTAGCTGAACAGCACTTCCACAGCTAAAGATAAAGAGAAAGCCACATTGAGAAGGGGAAGTGGGGAAGAGACATGGTTGGAACCCAACCCCTCTGTGCAGTGACCCACATGCAGGAGAAATATCACAGGAATGGAGGTTCTCCCTGGGGAGCAAGGAAATCAAACCCTACATCAGGCACACCCTACCTTGGGGATCTGCACTTGGAAGACAAGCCCCATAATGTCTTTGAAAATCAATGGGACTTAACTCAAGGAAAGCAATGATTTACAGGAAACTCAGATTCTGCTCTTAATGGGCCAGCACACTGTATCACTTGATCTGAGACCCAGCACAGAGGCCGAAATTTCAAAGGACCTGGGTTATAAGTGAAAGAGATTTACTGACTAATTTTAAGATGTACTGGAGGGACAGGGAACTGTAGCAGCTTTCTCCAGGAACGGAAGTCTTGTTGGGCACCATTTTCTTGCCCTCCTTCAGCTAACTGGCACTTTCCATTTACCTTGGGAGTGCTGCTTGCCCACTGCAGTGTTTCTGTGAAAATCCACCCCAATGAGCAAACACACCTTTGCAAAGCGAATACCTCCTGCCACACCCAGTGGGCAGCAACAGTCAGGACCAGTATCCCCTCCATAGTTACTACCACCCCACTACACTTGGCAGATAGCCCTGGCCAGAACCAGTGCCACTACAAGACACATTCTGCCTCAGGGAGGGGTTACAATGCTGCCACATGCACCCCTGTCAACAGTTGCAGCCAAGGCTCTCCATTAGCTGTACTAGGAGATAATCCACCCACCGGCCACAGGCGGGCCTCTAGCCAGCACACCAAGTCACAATCCATCAATACACCCAGTCAGGCTGGGGGCCGGCCCCGCCCACCAGCAAGCTTACTGCAAGTGCAGCTGGGCCTCCTCGACAGCTGTGCTTGGAGGCCTTCCCTGCCAACCAGTATACACAGTAGTCATAACCATTCACTGCAGCCCACTAGGCTGGGGCCAGCCCCACACGTCGGCATACTGCACACGTGTGCAGCAGTCACAGCCCAGTCACAGCAGGAGGGTATGCAAGCCTACACAGAAGGCACTCCTGGAGCACCTGATTCTGTACTACTGGGCCCCACAGGATGCCTTATATCTAAGTGCACTATCTTGAAGACCAGCAGACATAGCTGAGCTACCTAATACACAGAAACAAACACGGAGAGATAAAACAAGGAGACAGAGAAATATGTTTCAAACAAAAGAACAATAAAAAATCTCAGGAAAAGAAGTAAACAAAATAGAAATAGCCAAACTACCTGACAAAGGGTTCAAAGTAAGTGTCATAAAAATGTTCACCGAACTTGAAAGAAGAGTGGATAAACTCAGTGTGATCTTCAACAAAGAGAACAAAATATTAAAAAAGAACTAATCAGAGTTGAAAAAATATAATAGCTAACATGAAAATAGACTAGAGGGACTCAACACTAGATTAGAGGATGTAGAAAAGTGGATCAGCAATCTGGAAGACATGGTAATAGAAAGCCACCCAACTGAACAGAAAAATAAAAAAGAATTTAAAAATGAAGATACATTAAGGGACCTTTAGGACAACATCAGCATACTAACATTCACATTTAAGACATCCTAGAAGGAAAAAAAAAGACAAAGCAGCAGAAAACTTGTTTGAATAGCTGAAAACTTCCCAACCTGGGGAAGGGAACAAACATTTAAGAGCAGCACAGTGAGCTCAAAATGAGATATACCCAAGGAGATCCATGCCAGAAACACAATAATTAAAATAATCAAAGTTTAAGATAAAAAATGAGTTTTAAAAGCAACAAGAAAAAAAGCAATGTGTTATATATAATGGAAACTTCATGAGGCTATCAGATGATTTTTCAGCAGAAACTTTACAGGCCAGTAGTGGGGGTGGGGGGGCAAAATACAGTCTAAGTGCTGAAAGGAAAAAAAAAACAAAACAAAACAAACCCACTAAACCAAAAATACACGACCTGGCAAAGTTACCATTCAGAGTTGAAAGAGAGATAAAAAGTTTCCCAAAGGTTAAAGACATCCATCACCCCTAAACCAGCCCTATAAAATGTTAAAGGGACTTCTTTAAGTGTAAAAACAACAACAACAACAACAACAACAACAACAACAACAAAAAACGGCCATAACTGGAAGAAAATTACGAAAGGAAAATATTTCACTGATAAAAGCAAGCATATAGTCAAGGAAATAGATCAAACACTTATAAAACTAGAATAAGCCTTAAAAGAAAATAAGTAGTAAAGTCAATGATATCGACAATAATTAAAGAATATAAAAATAAAAAGATGTAAATAGGACTCATATACACAAAAATGTGGGAGGGGGATTAAAAATGCAGAGCTTTTAGAATGTGTTTAAACTTAAGTAAGCATCAACTGAATATAGACTGCTATATACAAGATGCTATGTATAAAACTTATGGTAAGCAAAACCAAAAACCTCTAATAGTGGCACAAAAAATAAAGAACAGAAAATCCAAGCATAACATTCAAGAAAGTCTCAAAACACAAGAGAAAAAAAAAAGAAAAAAAAAGAGGAAAAAAAGAAAAGGGAAGACTACAAAAACTAGAAACAATTTTGCAAAGTGGCAATAATTACACACCTTACAATAATTACTATAAATAAAATCAACTGAATCTAATGAAAGACATAGACGGGGCACCTGGGTGGCTCGTTGGTTAAGCATTCCGACTTCTGCTCAGGTCACGATCTCGCGGTTTGTGAGTTGGACCCCCTGTCGGGCTCTGTGCTGACAGTTCAGAGCCTGGAGCCCTGCTTCAGATTCTGTGTTTACCCTCTCTCGCTCTGCCCCTCCCCTGTTCACGCTCTGTCTGTCTCTGTCTCTCAATAATAAATAAACAGAAAAGGAAGGACGGAAGGAAGGAAGGAAAGAAGAGGAAAGCAAGAAAGCAAGAAAGCAAGAAAGCAAGAAAGCAAGAAAGCAAGAAAGCAAGAAAGCAAGAAAGAAAGAAAGAAGAAAGAAAAGATAAGACAAGACATAGGACAACTAAATGGATAAAAAAAAACAAGATCCATCTGTTATACTGCCTACAAGAGACTCACTTTAATGTTTTGTTTTGTTTTGTTCTGTTTTCTTAGAAAGAGAGAGACAGAGCATGAGTGGGGTAGATCAGAGATAAAGGAGACACAGAATCAGAAGCAGGCTCCAGGCTCTCAGCTGTCAGCATAGAGCCCAATGCAGGGCTCGAACTCACAGATCGTGAGATCATGACCTGGGCCAAAGTTTGATGCTTCACTGACTGAGCCACCCAGGGCCCCAGAGATTCACTTTAGACCTAAAGACATATGCTGGCTGAAAGTGAGAGATGGGAAAAGTTATTCCATCCACATGAAATTGAAATAAGCTGTGGTAGTAATATCGCATGTATGTATATATGTATGTATGTATATGTATATGTGTATGCATATATATACATACACACATATATTCAGACTTTAAAACAAATACTGCAATGAGAGACAAAAGGGGCATTAGATAATGATAAAGGGATCAATCTAATAAGAAGATATAACAATTATAAATTATGCTCCTAACATAGAGCACCTACATATAAAGCAAATATTAACAGATATAAAGGGAGAAATGGTGACACAATAATAGTAGAGGACTTTAACATCCTACCTATATCAATGGGTAGATGAACCTAGAGAAAAATCCATATGGAAGCAGTAGCTTTGAATGCACAGATGGATTTAACAGTTATTATATACAGAATTATTCATTCAAAAACAACAATTTCAGTATGCATAAAGCATCTCTGACGATTCTAACAGCCATAAAACACACATTTGACAAAATTGAGCCTCTGATCAATGAACATTGAGTAGCTCTCCATTAATTTATTTTTTTAAAATTTGTTCATCAGAATTTTGTGGCTTTCCTCATATGATCGTTGTACATATTTTGTTAGAATTAATAGGTATTTCATTTGGGCGGTTATGTAAATAGATATTGCTTTTTAATTTCATATTCCACTTGCCCGTTGCTGACATATGAAAAGCAATTACGTATGTTAACATTATGTCCACAATCTTGTTATAATCACTTACCGGTTCCAGGAATATTTTTGAGGAGTATTTATATTTTCTACAAATGATGAAGTTATCTGTGAACAAAGTTTTATTTTTCCAATCTGTACACTCTTTCTTTCCTTAAGTTATCTTTTTACAGTTAGCTAGAATTTCCAGTACAAGTTCAATAGGATTAGTGAGAGAGGCTATCTTTGCCTGGTTCCTTACTGGAATGCTTGAGTTTCTCACCATTAAGTGTGATGTTAGTTTGTTTTTATAAATATCCTTATCAAATTAAAGAAGTTCTCTTTTATTCCTTCTTTGTTGAGATATTTTTCATGGATAAGTGTTGGATTTTGTCAATTGCTTTTTCTGTATCTATTGCTATGATCATGTGATTTTTTTTTTACCCTGTTAATTGACTTTGAATGTTTCAGTCTGTATACATAGAATAAATCCCAGCTGTATACTTTTAAATATATATTTACTATAAATTTTCATATTGATTATTTAGAATATAAACGGAAGAAAAAAAGCTATTATTTGTGCATTTACTATGACACGGCCACTATGCTATTAACATGGTACACCCATATTTTAATAAATTCTTATTAGCCTGGTATCATATTCTCAATTTTGAATAGGATATAATAAAACTTAAAGAAGTTATTATTTGAAAATGTTAAACTATGAATATTGTGATATTTAAACAAAGTTTCATCTTATTACACAATATTTTCTAGTCTGTGTTAAATTAACAACATTGATTAAATTAGTCTGGTATCATATTTGTGCTTAACTGGCATGTATTTTTTATTTAAACATCTAAAATCACATAAATAAATATATTTCATGTATATGAGGTTTCATATAACTGAATTGAATCACACATAAAAAATAAAGATAATTTTAAACACAATTTTTAGATATTTCAATAGACCATGTTCAAGCAAGCATTTGCTCCTGCTGCTACTATTGGTTTTGTTTTGTTGTTGTGTTACTATTATTAAGAATGCAATAAAAGTAAATCCTGATTCCATTTGTGGTTTAAACTAGATCTTTAAAGTATCTCCTCCCATTCTAATTTTCTCTTGTTTAGCAAAGACATGTAAATAATGCCAATCTCTTTGCTAGAAAAGATGCCTTACTGTCCACCCCCACCACCCCAAAAAAAAAAGATTTGTACTGCAAAATGCATCTCTTCTGTTTAGAAATTAGGATATTTATTTTAGGGAAATAATTGCTTCTTCATACTGTATACTGTAATAGATTTCAGTCCAAAAGCAATTTAAGTCAGCAACATATTGAACTATAATTAAAGATTTATGATTCCATTAAAAGGTAATGTTATAGTTAATCCCTAGTAAAAAATACTTCATAAAAGTTCAGTGTTATACACAATGCAGTGCAGAATATGAACATCAAGTTCTCCCAAATATTTACTGGGCTTGTGATTTCATTGAAAATGCTAACACTTGAATTTCATAATACATTATATTGGCTTTAGATTTAATTGTAGAAGTATGGTTATCTTCCTTTAATATATGTGCAGAATGTATTTTGTGGGATATATTATTTAGATAACTGGATACCCTTTAAAATATTGATGCTTTACTTCTTTTCAATATACTTTTATTATTAAAAGATGGATTTCTGGTCAAGATGACCCAGTATATTCAGGTTGCAATGTCCTTTCTTAGCTTTAAATAAAAATAAAACATTATATATAGATAATGGAAAAGGCATAGCCAGGTGGAAAAAAATGGAAACGGACAAAATGCATACAGTATTGAACCATGGGTCCTTGACCCATAAATCATGGCCAAGGACTTGTCTCTGGCACGTTAAAGGGACATGTGTACCATGTGATATGAAAACAAGAGTCAGGCTCCCTACTTGACCATATGCATTATTTTTCAAGCTCTGTATCTCAGCGAATGAGGCTGGCCATACCACGAGGACCACGTTTTCAGTAGGACTGTCACATTTAGCAAATACAAATACTAATAAAATGGGCACACTTCTACAAAAAATAGTATCCAGTTTACTTTAAACTCAAAGTGAATCGGGCAGCCTGTATTTTACCTGGCAGCAGTACTCCTGAACCTGTAGCTACAAGAAACATGAACAGCTTCAGAACTGAGAAAAGATCATGGAAACTCTGTGTTTAAGTTTGTCTCCCCAGTACCCCACACAGTCAAAAGCCCAATATTTTATTAATTTCATACGACTACAAAATTTCATCATAAGCCTCAAGCCCCAAGGACTCGGGCCAGGGAATAGACCCTAGCAAACTGTTGGTTAGGAGACACTGAAAGAAAATCAAAACAAAGAAAAATATGAATATATTCAAAAAGAAAACTCCTTTTCCAAAGGATAGAACCTATCAAATTCCAAGAAAAGAAAAAAAATCGTGGTAACAAGACAGATTAACAGCTAGTACATAAGTTAAATGCAGATTATAAATATAACTTGATAAGGTGGTCTAATGAAGACATTACATTCAGCATGTTTTTGATGCTCAATAGCTATATGAAAAAAAATTAAAAGGAAATAGTATTAGCAAGTGAAAACTAAGAATTTAGGACTATGAAAAATATTTAATTTTGGAAATACTAAACAACATTTATATTGCTCTTAAAATGGAAACAGATAGTACAAACTAGATGAGACATCAAGGAAGAAAATCTTAGCAACTTGTCAGATACTACTGAAGAATTCGCCACTAATGCACCAAAATGTTAAGATGTTCGCACGGGTGTAATGTTAAGAATGATCAGAATGCTAAGAATGTTAATGTAATGTTAAGAATGTGACATGTAGAGACTCTGAAATAGACATATTTCAGAAGGAAAAAAAGGAAGAAACGTCAGAGTGGCAATTTGAAGATAGTATTAACATAATTTTTTGATAACTGAAGAAAAAATGAGTTTTCTTTCTGTATTAACATGTAGGCCTTAAAAGGGTATGTAAAATATACCTGTGACTATGTCAATCATAGGAAAAACTTTTGGAACAAAAAAAGAATCAAGTTTAGTTTCTAAGACATAAAAGGAAAATCACGTTATTTGCGAAAGAAAGAAACTTAACCTGTAATGTAATTAAAATAGATTGATTTTAACCAGCTGTAAGGATATCTGAAGAAATGCTGAAGAAAAGTAAGTAACAACCTAGAATATTAGCTAATCTGTAATTCAAAACGGGATAACATTAAGACTTTAGTTTGCAATACATGCAATGACCAAGTTAGCTACCTAACAACCATCACTAATATAATACAAAACAAAACTAAATATAGGGTCTTCGTTAGCAGGGGTAAAGGAAGATAGAAATCCTGAAAATTTTAAAAAATCTTGGGGCGCCTGGGTGGCGCAGTCGGTTAAGCGTCCGACTTCAGCCAGGTCACGATCTCGCGGTCCGTGAGTTCGAGCCCCGTAGGGCTCTGGGCTGATGGCTCAGAGCCTGGAGCCTGTTTCTGATTCTGTGTTTCCTCTCTCTCTGCCCCTCCCCCATTCATGCTCTGTCTCTCTCTGTCCCAAAAATAAATAAAAAATAAACGTTGAAAAAAAAAATTTAAAAAATCTTATATGGAACTCAATAGTAGCACTATAACTTAAAAATTTCAAGGGGCATGTGTCTTTCTCATTGTCTTCTCAGAAATCTCTCAAAAAGTATAAAAATATGAAATGCAATCTGTATTTGCAATAATAATGAAAAATTTATGTATCCCTGCACTACATTATGTGAGGTAAGTCTGTTTAATGGAGGCAAATGGAATGGTTTGGAAAGATGTCAAGAGAATTCCCATCGTTGACAATGTTGCACTACTATAACTGAGGGAAATTCTTCCAAATTAAGTGATGCAGCTTAAGATTCAAAGACAAAATTGGAATGGGGATGTATATTATGACTCAAGGCAGAAGTTTCCTCCTTCCGACCTCATTTGGCATAAAGAAGAAGCTGGAAGGTAGGTATGTTATAAGCAATTTTACAGAGAAGTTATTTGCAGAAAGTAGGTTTTTCAGTGAGATAGGCTGGTAAAGGAGAACCGTGCTGCACTGTGAGTTGACTCTAGGTAGCTGATAATTGTTGTTTGGCAGATATACAGACTTAGAGACTGTACTCAAGTAGATATTCTCATTACACAAGAAATGCTTTTCTATACTCTAACATGATACTGGTCCTCTGGATAAAAATCTAGTTCAGAAAGTAATTACACCATTCAAATCTAAGTAAAATGTAAATTATCAAGTATGGACCTACAAAATGTAAGGAGAAAAGAGAGAGAGAGAGAGAGACCAGATAGATGGTTACACCCATCAGATTTTTTGTTTGTTTGTTTAACCAGAGGAGCTCCACCCCTCTGCTTTATTTACAGGAGATATACTCCAGCACCCCAAGTGGATGCCTGAAACGACAGATAGTACCAACCCCTATATATACATTTTTACTTTACATACAGACCTAAGATAAAGTTTAATTTATAAATAAGCCATGGTAAGAAATTAATAATAATAATAGAACAATTATAGCAATACACTGTAATAAAATTTATGTCTGATTTTTTTTTCAAAATATCTTATTGTACTGTACTCACCCTTCATCTTGTGGTGATGTGAAATGATAAAATGCCTACATGATGAGATAAAGTGCGTGGGTGATGTAGGCGTAGTGATGTGGCGTTAGCCTACTACTCACCTTCTGACAACACATCAGGAGTTATTATCTGCTTCCAGACTATGGTGACTGCATTAAGGATTACCGCACAGAGAATGTAAACACTGGCCAAAAATGTTGCGTAGTTTTTTTTGTTTTTTTTTTTTTAATTTTTTTTATTTTCAACGTTCATTTATTTTTGGGACAGCGAGAGACAGAGCATGAACGGGGAGGGGCAGAGAGAGAGGGAGACACAGAATCGGAAACAGGCTCCAGGCTCTGAGCCATCAGCCCAGAGCCTGACGCGGGGCTCGAACTCACGGACCGCGATCGTGACCTGGCTGAAGTCGGACGCTTAACCGACTGCGCCACCCAGCCCCCGCGTAGTTTTTAAAAAATATAAAATAAATCAGTATGTCATTTTACTTTTGACATTAGAGTATACAAAATTTCAGGAATAACATATCAAACTATAGAAATAAACTATGTACTGGTGGGCCTCTGAAAAGGAGCCTAAGAGCAAATAAACTATCTTAGAGCAAAAAGAAAAATTACTTTGTAGAACAAAGGATACAGGACATGAAAGAGGGAAGTCAAAATAATCCACAAAATAAAAAAAAATTAAGAGAGGTGAAACAATGAAGTTTAAGAAAACTTTAATGAAAAGTATTAAAATTGCCAATTTAAAGGATATACTGGATCTTAGAAAAAAACAATGATCAGTTTAGAAATATTTTAATAAAGCTAATTGATTTCAAATCAAAGATCCAGTTGGCAGTAAAGTACAATATCATTTTACCTATAAATACAAAACAATAGTCTGACCTAAGATTTTTCAATATCAACAGTAAATTCTGAAAGGGACTGTAGCAATGCCTGCAAATTCCTCAAAAAAAGAAAAAAAAGAAAAAAATGTGAACCATTAATTCTATGGGCATACAAATTATTAAATACTAAGAAACAAATAAATATTGACAAGAATTCATTAGCCTTTCACATGATCCTTGAAGAAATATTAAAAGATGAACTACAGGTGCACCTGGGTGGCTCAGTCTGTTAAGCATCCAACTGTTGATTTCAGCTTAGATCATGACCTTACAGTTCATGAGTTTAAGCCCTGCATCAGGCTCTGCCCGACAGGGTGAATTCTGCTTGGGATTCTGTCTCTCTCTCTCTCTCTCTCTGCCCCCTTCCTCACTCACTCTCTGTCTCTCTCTCAAAATAAAATAAATAAACTTAAAAAGAAAGATAAACAATAAATAGTGAAATGACTACAAAGACATTTGCAGTGGTATCAAATAAATACTGTTAGGTGTTAAGATAGGCAGAATACCAATAAACTCCCCCTTGAGTTTAATACTCTCCCCTTGAGTGTAGACAACCTGAAACTTGCTTCTACTCAGTAAAATATGGCACATTTAGGAATATTACTCGGGCTCCTATTCAGTTACATGGCAAAAGTGAAGGAACCATGCAGGTGAAATTAAGCTCTATAATCAGTTGACTTGAGGTTAAGCAAAGAAGTCTACCTTGTCTGACCCTGAGCATCAGATGAGCATCTAAAAGAAGGCTTTAGAGGTAAGAGACAGAAGTCAGAGACTCTCTCTTTCCTGAGGCAAACTTTATCTAGCTGACGGAAAATGAATCTTGCCAACAATACATTAAGTTAGAAGAGGATGCCAGGTTCTTTGGTTAACACTGAAACAATTCTCTCCTCCTTAATTGTGTGTGTTTGTGATTTATAATTATTTCTTAAAAGTGTGATATGGTCAGATTAAATCAAACCTATATAGAGAAGTGATTTAAATTGAGTGCTGAAAACACAGTTTTCTATCATATTCATCTTCTACTACAGATTATTCCTGTACATCAATTCATATTCTTTGTCATTTTAACTTTTTTTGTTGTTTTTGTTTGTTTTGATCAGGCTATTCAATCTATGAGTTATATATTGTTGTTTTTTTTTTTCTTTTTGCAAAAGTTCTAACAGTTTGGGATTTGAGTAATCATATGAAATAGTACCTAGTTACAAAAGAATTTCCTAATTCTTTTTCATGATTCAGATTTTCATGAAATTTTGCAATTCAGATTTTCATGAAATTTCATGAAATTCAGATTTTCATGATTTGCATCATTTTATAACAATGTTTTATATCAAAAATACTGAGGCATGGGGCGCCTAGGTGGTTCAATTGGTTGAGGGTCTGACTCTTGATTTTGGCTCAGGTTGTGATCTCACCGTGGTAAGATTGAGGCACACTTAACATGGAGCCTACTTAAGATTCTCTCTCTCTCTCTCTCTCTCTCTCTCTCTCTCTCTCTCTCTCTCTCTCTCTCTCCCCCCCCCCCCCCCCCCCGCCACCAACCTCTGCCTTTCTCCCCTACTCCCACTCTAAAATAAAATTTAAAAAAGAAAAAGAAAACAAACACTGAAGCATGAAGAATTGAATTGATATATTGTAGGAAAATGTAATGGATACTTCTATATCTACATGCTCAAGTTTCAGATGTTTTTGAATGTTGCATGTAGAGAACACACGATGTCCTTTTTCCTAAAAGGTTCAAAGACAATAAAGACCTAATGGAAGGAAATGGGCTCTATGTTGACACACTGCTGATACCATGTCAACGTCTTCATACAGTATCTCATTAAGATTTCAAATGTTTCTATAGCTATAGTCATTATTTGTTATCCTTCAGAGGAATATGGGATTTTAAATTGTGTCAGAGCAGCTGTTCAGAGAAGCCACTTGAGTAGTGAGGGTTATTACTGACAGTCTCAGCATGATGATTGCATTACCGTGTGCTGGAATATGATTCTGAAAAATGAGAAATACTCTATTTAGGCAAAGAGAAATGACTTGCTGTTTGTTTCTGAATAACTCAGTCTACTGTATGGTAGGTTGAATAGATGCACAAATCTTATAATGATTACTGATATCTTGGTAAAAGTCTCATTGAAGTAAACTGTAGGGTACCTGAGGTTTCATATGCATTTATCAAACAACCGATAGAAATGCTGCTTTTTAAAAAATGAAAAGATGAGGTTTAGGGCACAAAATCCTCACACCTGGTTGTTACCAATGGTATTTTGTTACCACTATTAATCATATCTTACTTGTTTATTTTTAGGATGAGAACATTTCCAGCACCACTTACCCTACCTTTTAGCTGTGTTCCAGGACTTGTGTGAAAATTTTTTCAGTCAGTCAAGTTTTATTTTAAATATACCAGCAAAATATAGAACATAAACCCTGACCGCTATGATTGTCAAAATAAATTTCGTTTTTTAATGAAAATAAACACTGCTTGATGTAATAATATTATACATTCTAGTTATATATATTTATAAGGGTATTATAAACTATCTTTTTTCACACACAACTTCCAACAAAATAGTCAAGCAATTAACTGCTAATGTTTTATTATATGTACTATTGTAGTCTAATTTTGCAATCGTTCAACAGTTTACCTATTCCTTCCATTTAGTAAATTCTAAGTTTTGCCATATTCAAAACACACAAAAAATCAAGGTTTATCTATAGAGTTTTTACATATAAAATGCTTATATGTAATAATTTTTATATGTAAAGGTTTATATACTTTTTTTAATCCTTATCAAAATACATATATCTTTTCTAAGGTAAGAATTAATGTATAATAGCATTTTAGGGTGACAATTTAGAATGACACTAAGGGTGAATACTTTCATATGTTTCTCTCAATGTATATATTCACATTTGTATTTATTCTTATTATTTACATATAAGTATAATATAATATTAGGTATAAAATACATAAGGATATATTTAAATATAACAATATTCATCCTTTCAATAAGGATATCTATAAATTCTTGATCCCTATTCAGGATAGAGTTGAGAGACAGACCCACTGTAGTTATTTCAAGCAGAAAAACCCTAATACAGGAACAAGTTGATTATGGTATTGTTAGAAGGGCTGAGAAGGTGGAACCCAGGGAATGGTTTATAGATTTTGAAGCCAAGCCACTGTACTTGTCCCTCAGAGGTTAAATGTCTAGGTCCTACTGCTGACCTCTAGGTATCCCAGAGCCTCAAAGCAACCAAAGGGTGGAAGATATCTGGCTACTGCCAACTCAGATCAGCTAAACGTTACACAGGAGCCACCCCAGCTTCAAGAAGAAGAAAGCTTCTGCCTCTCTTCCATTTCCCAAGGCTCTTCTGAGTGCATCTCACTGGAATGAACTGGAGCACATCCAGAAACTCGGTGACAAGAGAGTCTGGCAAATGTATTTACCAGCAGAGCACAGAAGAGATCAGTAGTCAATGAGAAGTAGAAAAACATGAGGAAATAATAATAAAAGAAGTGATTACTTCTTAACTGTATGAGTGTAGAAAAACAACTAACAGTGGGATTAATTTGTACTTTTTCTTAAGGGGTAAGAATTTACCAGGTGAGGCATTTGGAAAGATCGCTACAAGCAGAAGAGGGAATGTTCAGATCTATAAAGGTATAAAGAAGCAAGATAACATATAGTTTAGTGTCTTTGGAGGGTAGGCTTCATGTCAGGAGCAAGGAAAAGAGCAACCGTAGTAACTAATGTTGGAAAATCCTCAGGAAGGTTAAGAAGGATCTAACAAATTGCAAAGGAGCATTAACTTTGTTTCCACGGTGAGTGAGGCCATTAGAGAGAGTGGCATGATTAGTTTTGTTCTTTACCAAGGGTGGACAGAGGGGCAGAAACTGGGATATAAAGAAAGAAAAAGAAATCTACTTCTACTATATATATATATATATATATATATATATATATATATATATAGTAGACTCCCCTAATGTTTGCAGAGGATGACAATTTCTACATAGACACATATAAGAGTTTTGTATACTAATTGATTCACTTGATTATTTTTGTCTGTTTAGAAACTATCTTTTTAGATCTACTGAGAATTTAGAGGCAAACCAGATTCCTGCTCCAGCGAGTTAAGCCTGAAAATTGGCCACCCAAATAAGCCACCATATCAGATGATGTGGACTTCATGGTTTTCATGGGTCTTTTAAAATTATGGAGCATTTATATATTAATTTTCTGTGAAAAAGATAATGTGCATTAAAAGAATTATAAGCCTTTTTTTCTCTTCCAGGCACAGTGTCCATAGGCCTTCAGAATGTTCCAGCATTTGACATACACTCATAGCCTGTCCTATAATACAGCCTCTAACAAAATTAGGCTGGCCCACCCCTGGTTAAGAGTCATTTACCTTTATACTAAGAAGGTTGGGAAAGCGCCAAAACGCACGTGCAGTGTGTGCCCAGACCGACTTTGAGGAGTTCATGCTGTGGGATCTAAAGTTCTTATGTTTTTTCGTTTTGTCTAAAACAAACAAACAAACAAAAAAAACCCATCAGTAGGGCCTGTAGTATGCTAAGTGAACTGATGGGATCAAGCTTGCTTGCCTTGAGAAAATCACTGTAAAAGTGTTGAAGGCACAGAGTCAGAAAGCTAAAGAAAAAAAAATGAAGCTTTTTGAGAAATAAACAAATAAATAAATAAAGGACTATGATTTCAAAACCATTAAAGTGATCATTCAACTAAAGAACTTATAATGCCATAAAACTAAATATATGAAATGATTGTCTTCTACCTCAAATTCTTTCGTCACCCAAGGTTAAGGTAGTAAAATGGTGTCGGAAACAAAAAAAAGCAAAACAAAACTCAGTTTGCGACTCTTTCTCCCTGCTTTTCTACCAATCCCTTCCCCTTCCCCTCCTTCCTCTCCTCCTCCTCCCTCTGCCCTTTTCCATGTTCCAAAGGCCTACATACTCCTTTTCCCAGCTGTTGGCAAGAGGCTTGTCTGATGAATCCCCTTTAGGGAACTGCTCCAATCCAACAGTGGATGCTGCCCCATCCCAGCCAAGGTCTAATAACTGGGCTCCAGAGATTTCTGGACGGTTAGCTGGGGTATATTTCACAACTGCATTTCAATTCAAATTAGTTTTTTCTCTCTCTCCAATTTCAAGACATTCCCTGATAAGTTTCTTACATACATATCTCCTTCTTGGAGTCTCTGTTCCAGGAAGTTGAATCAATGACTTGAAAACATACAAACATGCACATGTATACAGATATACCCATTTCTTACACACATACACACACAGCCCTAAGTTTTGTTGTTTGCTTTTCTCCTATGAGTATTTTTATTTATGCTGAGGGTATGTTTGGAAATGAACAGTATTCCCTACCCTAGACCCTTTCTCTTATAAGACATGTTTTCATGATTATTCAATCATGAACCTTCTAATTAGTAATTAGTCCAATTAGAAAATTAGTCCAATTGGAAAATAGTGAGCACACAATAAATACTGATGTTAAATGATAGACTGAATGAACAAATCCTGATTTAAATCAACCCATACTTTCTGTTACCTGTCTTGACCCCCCCCCCCCGCCTCCAAAATAAAATAATTTAAGATTTGGAACAGACTGTGCTATCCAATATGGTACCTACATGTAGCTACGTATATTTAAATTTATACTAATTAAAATTAAATGAAATTTAAAACATTAGTTTTTTTAGCCTTACTAGCCAAAATTTAAGTGTACAAAAGCCACATGTGGCTAGTAACTACCACACTGGGTGCTCAGATTATGGAACATCCCTCCATTATAGAAAATCTATTGGAAGGCACTTGTTTAGAGATCAAATGCCAAGGGAATGCTACCCTATGGAGATAATTTTTCTTTAATGGAGTTTTGCAATATTTGAGTGACTAAAGATGTTAGCATCTCAAGGAAAGGTGCTCAGCAGAATTATGGTTGGTGACAGTGTTAAAAATATGCTGACTACCGGAGCACCTGGGTGGCTTCATTGGCTAAGCATCCAACTCTTGGTTTTGGCCCAGGTCATGATCTTGTGGTTCCTGAATTCAAGCCCTGCATCAGGCTCTGTGCTGACAGTGTGGAGTCTGCTTGGGACTCTCTCTCTTCCTCCCTCTCTCTGCTTCTCCCCTGTTCATGCTCTCTCTCTGTGTTTCTCTCTCAAAATAAATAAACTTAAAATATATATATATATATATATATACACACACACACACACACACACACACATACATATACGTGTGCTGCATACCTAAAATTGTAGTAATCATTTAAAAAGAAATGATTTCTCGTTGGAGAATCTTGAAAAGAAAAAACAAAATAATCAAACATTTGTAAAAGACATCTCAATTTTGTGGTAAGTAGTCTTTTTTCAAAAATGTATTCTTTAAAATTAAATAAGTACACAAATCAAAAAATCACTCAATGCTCCCATGATACTTCCATTAAATTCCAAATACTAGGTAGAATAGCACTGATCTTATGTGTTTAATCCTCCCACTGTGTAGCTCTGGGCCCATTGTAAGGAATGCTGCTGAACTGGTGCAATGATCCAATTACACATGTGGCCAACAGAACTCTAATATTTTGTGTTTTAGAAGATATACGTCTGGATACACTGGATGGAGGCAAATTCTTGTGAAACAAAGTGGTATATTATGTAGGTATATACATGTACATATACCATTTATTGTGCACAGAGATATTAGACATACAATATGTGTGTGTGTGTAACTATATATGTAAATATCACGTATACCATAAAACCTTGGATTGCAAGTAACTTGTTCTGTGAGTGTTCCACAAGATGAGGCATTTCTGATGAATTTTAACTTGACAAACAAGCAATGTCTTGCAATGAAAGTAGTACTGTGACACCAAATGTCACATGGTTACGTGTCACGATGGTTCTTCTCTCTGTCTCTGTCTCTCTCTCTCTCTCCTCACTCCTCGTTCTCTCTGTGAGATTGTGGGTAATTGTCGCCTATGCTTGGATGCTCAGTCTCAGGTCATGGTGTTTGGCAGAAATCAGTGATTTTTCAGAATGTCGGAAGGTGCCCATAACTGGCATTAGTGTTTTTTGTCACTTCAAAGCACTTATGTACAGTCCTTTGTTTTCCCATACAAGAGTAAGCTAGGAATGCCTTGCTTCATTCTATTTCAGGCTGCCTGGAGATAGAGACCCAGTTACATTAAATACAAGAGTTTATTAATACTGTACTGTAGTCAACATCCATGTTACACAATGGATACCACGCAGAAAAGGTTGAAAAGAAGGCTGTAAGAGGAAGGTGATGACTAAGTGGAAGTTAAGATGGAAATTGTGGAGAAGTACAAATGAGGTATGTGAGTAGCCAAAATTGCAAGATTTTATAAGAAGCCTACAGAGGAGGAGTTGAAAAAGGCGGAGGAATCCTGCCCTTCAAATGATATTAGGGATGTGTAAAATGTGGGAAATAGTGCAACATTTTGTAGAAAAGTACCACCCAAATAAGGCTTTAGCAGTGTGAGTGATGAATCTGTTTAAAGACATTGCCCCATTTCCATGAAATCCTCAAACAGAGACAGAAGCAAGTATCATTGGATAGGTTCCTTATTAAAGTTTCAGGAAAATAAAAAGATTCTATTGAACCAATAGATATCAGTGATTCTGTTAGTGATAGTGAAAGTCATCCAACACAACAACCCTCCTCTCTCTTGTCTCCCTCACACCTGCCACAAAGGTTTTGTTTTTTTTTAAACTTAAAAAAATTTTTTTTAACGTTTATTATTTTGAGACAGAGACAGAGCATGAACGGGGGAGGGGCAGAGAGAGAGGGAGACACAGACTCAGAAGCAGGCTCCAGGCTCTGAGCCATTAGCCCAGAGCCCGAGGCGGGCTCGAACTCACGGACCGATTGATCGTGACCTGAGCTGAAGTTGGCCGCTTAACCGACTGAGCCACCCAGGCGCCCCGCCACAAAGGTTTTCAAAGTAAGTGCATGTTCATTTGTTTTTCCTTATTTTTGCATTTTCTTTTTTATTTTGTATTAATTTACAGTCCTGTAATCATTTTATATGAATATTTTTGGGTTGTGGAATCAATCATCTGAATTTCCGTTATTTCTTATGGGGAAATTTTCTTTGATATGCAAGTGCTTTGGATTACAAGCATATTTGTGGAACAAATTCTGCTCTCAAACCAAGGTTTTGTACTGTATATACATATAAATCATGGGCCACAAGAAAAACCAGACTGTACATTAGCAGAGAATTTGTGAATCAAAATATCCAAGTATGTGTCTGTATATGGAAGTAAAAGTTCTCACAGCACACAACACATTCACCAAAGAAACAGCCATTCAACAGTCCTCTCTCAAACATGTATCACTATTTTACACAATGGCACATTTCTGTTACTTAACTTTGCACCCCCACAATCTCCAACATGACAATAGGTTGGTTTTCCATCTAGTTCTTAAACACTTCCTTTGTTTTGAATTTGTTCATGTAATAATAGAAACAATTTCAAAATGAGACTGCAAATATTTGAAATTTCATGAAAATGCTAAGCAGTGACCAGTTTGAGAACATCTGCAAAGTCCTTTGTAAATGGGAATCTGTCAAAGAGATCAGTTTGTACAAAAATAAACAGGCATGTAAAATTCAGTAGCTAATTATCTGTTGATTAACTAATTGGTTTAGTTAAAAAATACTAACCCAGTTTCCATTACTTCCCAGATATTCAAGTTTCTGAGAGTAAAACTGGAACAAAACAAGTATTCTATCCTCACTGGATCTGATATCCAGTGGGAAGAGGAAGATTCTCTGTCCCTCAGCACAGAGACATCTGTGTTCAAGGCAGATGTTTGGGAGGATGGAATTAGGAAATTGACATAATATGCATACATAATGTCATAGTATGCCTATAGCAAAAATAATCTGTTCCATGATCATGCTACAAAAATCAAATATGAAGTGAAGAATGGCTTCTAGTGCTCCCAAATATTTGCCAAGAAAATTTGGAAAATAAAATAGAACAGAGTAAAACAAGAGGTACAATTCACTTCTGAAGTGCACAAATTATAATACAATATTGACTTTAACTCTATTAAATAAGGTTATAAATAGGTTTTTAAAATTTAATATTTTCAAAATAGCATATAAAATCAGTGTATCATTGAAATTATAACCTGCACTTGTTAACCTAAAATAAAAGTTCATTTATTTCCATTTTAAATTCCTATCTCCAATTCAATTTCCTTTTGAAGATAAAGATCTCAAATATTTTCCCTCTTCAGAATTAAGTTATGTCTTCATTTTTTTTAAAAGTTGATACTCTTGTAGTTGGTCTACTCTTGTAAGGATTGCATCCAAAATGTAAAGTAATTCTGTTATTGCAGTATTGTGCACATGTAAGTATCACTATAAAAATTTCATCTCTTGTAGAGCCAAATATATGTTATAGGCAAATTTCTTCATTACTATTCTTTTTGACCCTACATCCTAATGGGCTTTAAAACATATCATGTGGCACATTCTTTTATGTGTACTCTGCTCGGTTTAGACCTTAAAGACATGTCTATACCAAACATTGTTTAAACTTCTTAGTTCTCCTTCCCATCGATTAGTCCTTATTTTCTGAAATAACCAACTATTTTAATCTCATGTGATATCTTTTTTATTCTCTCCCAGTTTCCATTTGCAAAGTGTAAATGGATAGAGTAAGATAAATGAATGATAAACTAGATACTACATGAACGATGTATAGCTGGTGTATTCATAATCTAATATATATATACGTGAATATATGCACATATGTATTTATAAGCTTATATTTGTATGTATAGTTATACCTTGTTTTATTACACTTTGTTTTGCTTCACATACATGGTGTTTTTTTTCATGTTGAAGAATGTGGCAACCATTTGACAAGCCAGTCTATCAGCACCACTTTTCTAACATTTGCTCACTGTGTCTCTGTCACATTTTGGTAATTATCACAATATTTCAATTTTTCATTGTATTTTTATGGTGATCTGTTGTCAGTGACCTTTGATATTATTATTGCAGTTATTTGGGGGGGGGTACCACAAATAGTACCCATATAAGACAGCAAACTTAACAAATGTGTGTTCTGACTGCAGATATGGAGGAAATAGCCAAGAGAGCTAGAATTAGATTTTAAAGATGTGGTTGAATTGCTGCAATCTAATGATAGAACTTTAACAGATGAGAGATTGCTTTTTATGGATGAGCAAAGAAATGGTTTCTTGAGAATCTATCCTTGGTGAAGACGATATAAGATTGTTGAAATGACAACAAAGTATTTACAATATTACATAAACTTAAGTTGTTAAAGCAGTGGTGGGGTTTGAGAGCATTGACACCAATTTTCAAAGAAGTTCTGCTGTGGGCAAAATGTTATCAAACAGCATTACACGCTGCAGAGTAATCATTCATGAAAGGAAGGGTCAATTGATGTGGCAAACTTTATTGTCTCATTTTATTTTTTTTAACGTTTATTCACTTTGAAAGAGTGGGAGAGGAACGAGAGAGAGAGAGAGAGGGACAAAGAGGGAGAGAGAGAATCCCAAGTAGGCTGCACGCTCTCAGCGCAGAGCCTGAATCAGGGTTCGATCTCACAAACTGTGAAATCACGACCTGAGCCGAAATCAAGAGTTGGACATATAACCAACTGAGCCACCCAGGTGCCCCTTTATTGTCTCATTTAATAAATTGCCACAGCCACCACAACCTTCAGCAACTACCACTCTGGTTAATCAGCAAGCTTCAACATCAAGACAACATCTTCCACCAGCAAAAATGTGATTTGTGGAAATCTCAGATGATGGTTAGCATTCTTTAGCAATAAAGTTTTTTTTTTTTCACCCCAGACCCTGAGATCAAGACTCGGATGCATAAGCAAATGACCCATCCAGGTACCTCAACATAAAGTATTTTTACTTAAGGTAGGTACATTGCTTTTTAAATATAATTCTATTGTATACTGACTAGACTATAGCATAGCATAAAGATAATTTTTAAGCACTGAGAAACCAAAAATAAATTATTTGACTCACTTTATCATAATATTTACCTAATTACAGTGATCCGGAAGCAAACCCACAATAACTCTGAGGTATGCCTGTATATGTATACATATCTATTGTGTGTGTGTGTGTGTGTGTAGAGAAAGAATATATAAATGTGATCTTTTTTCCTCTCTTTAACCTCAACTTGAAGCCAGTTATCAGTAACCTTTTTTGTTTGATTCTAAGAGTGGGTTTGAAAAAAAATTAGGCTTGTATATTTTCCCTCTACTGAGCATAATTTAACATATTTTAACATAGTATAAGAGCACAAAATAAAGTAAGCAAATGTAAGAGGGAAAATGAAAAGAAAAAAGTACAAATTAAGGTCATTCATTTTTTTTTAAAGAAATGTAGGTGTTATATTCATCTCCTACACTAATATGATCTATCTTGATTTCATGAAGAATGAGACTGACATAGGATGAAGAATATAAGACAGTTCATTCAAGCTAGTTACGGGCTTCTTGGTTCTAAATTTTTTAATGTTTATTTATTTTTGACAGAGAGAGAGAGAGAGCGCGCACTGTGCAGAGCGGGGGGAGGGGCAGAGAGCGACACACAGCATCTGAAGCAGGCTCCAGGCTCTGAGCTGTCAGCAGAGAGCCCGACTCAGGACTCAAACTCACGAACCATGAGATCATGACTTGAGCAGAAGTCCGACACTCAGCGACTGAGCCACCCAGGCGCCCCAGGCTTCTTGGTCTTCTACCATGTGTTTAGCACTTCTCTTTTGGGGTGGGAAAAGAATCCTCTATATTTTCCTCACCATAAAAATAGATGTAATTGTGATATTTATGACATGATGCAACAAGGATCAGAATATGTATATCCTCTGAGATTATTATATATTTATATATCAGTATTAATCAATGTATATATTATATACATGTAATTCAGCAACAATCAGGGCAGTATAACATATTTACAATTTTAAAACAAAACATTACAAATTGACTTTGGGACTAGAAACAATTAGGCAGGTTGGAAAAGCATATGTGAAGACCTAATGCAGGAAAATAATTGAAACCTAGGAAAAGCTAGAGAACAAGGACAAGGATGGTAAGAAACATTTGGGCATTGTTATGCTAAAAACTAAGAGAATCTACTTGTATTTGAATTCTCCAGAAAAACAGGACCTATAGAAGACAGAGAGATGACAGATAGAGATATATAATGAGGGGTTGGCTCACACAATTATGAAGGTTAAGTCCCACGAACTGCCATCTGCAAGCTGAAGGCCCAGGAAAGTCAATGGTATTGGTCAAATCCCAAAGGTCTGAGAACTAGGAAAGCCAATAATCACAGGCTGAGACCAAAAGCCTGAGAAGCAGGGGTGCCAATAATTGAGAGCAGGGGATGATGGATGTCCCAGCTCAAGCAAAGAGGCCAAATTCACCCTTTCTCTGCCCTTTTGTAATATTTGGGCCCTCAACAGATAGATAATGGCTAATCACAAGCTAAGGATGATCTTTACATAGTCTAATGATTCAAATGCGAATCTCTTCTGGAAACACCCTCACAGACACACTCAGAACATGATGTTTTACAAGGTATCCGGGCATTCCTTAGCTCAGTCAAGTTGAGCACAGACAATTAACCATCAGACCACTAAATGTGTTTTTTTTTTTTTTTTTTTTTTTTTCTGAGTAAAGTAACATGCTCAGCTTTATCAACCCTATGAAGTTGATAAGGGATAGAAGCAGGAAAATGGTCACCTTTAGTCTGGAAAGCCGACCTATAGCCAGCATAGTTCTGATAAGGATCATATCTGTTCTGGTTGCTCCAATCTGAAAGGGTCTCATGACTGTCTGTACATCTCACTGACAGTTAATATTGAACTGAATGATAAGCACCAGAGAACTCTTGTAACATTTTACACATAGAAATTCGAAGAAAACATTTATGATCTAATACTCTCTACATGTCCTTCCCCCCAGAGCACTAAGTCTATAACCACCAGCTTCATACAGCAAAAGGTGCAGCTCTTTCTGCTTATGGGTCCTGTCCCCTTGCTACTCAAACTTACTAAGTTGCATTATACAAAGTCTCAAGAGTTCTTTCTTACTACTGTGCTTCAGACCCTGCAAAAGAATCAGCTGAAATACATGTTTGTTTCCTTATATTTCCAATTTAACAGTCTAACAAATTTAATTTTTATTTTTTGTGTTTTTTGGTATTACTTCACTGTAGAATCCTTTTTTAAAATTTTTATTTTTTTTAATTTATATCCAAGTTAGTTAGCATATAGTGCAACAATGATTCCAGGAGTAGATTCCTTAATGCCCCTTACCCATTTATCCCATCCCCCCTCCTATAACCCCTCCGGTAACCCTCTGTTTGTTCTCCATAATTAAGAGTCTCTTATGTTTTTGTCGCTCCCCCCCCTGTTGTTATATTATTTTTGCTTCCCTTTCCTTATGTTTATCTGTTTTGTATCTTAAAGTCCTCATATAAGTCAAGTCATATGATATTTGTCTTTCTCTGACTAATTTCACTTGGCATAATACCCTCTAGTTCCATCCACATAGTTGTGAGTGGCTAACAAATTTATTTAAATGAACAGCTTACTTTTTAATCTCTGGAGTAATGAGAGTACCAATAGTTTCAATAATATTTAGACTTATAGTAAAATTCCTTCTAAGATTTCATCATGATTTTACCAAGCTTTAATTAGAATCTTGGGCCTGGTGTTTAACCAACCAATAACATGCATACAATGGTAGCTGAAATACCAGAAATTGTGATTGAACTTACTAAATTCATAGCTGTAGACATAGAACAAAATGGCGATTTCTTCAATAAATATTGTGTTTGTATGATAGTTTAGGCACCACATTAAATGCTGGGGAAACAAATAAGGAAAGAGTGTATGCCTACAAAGCATCACAGTCTAATGGCTGAAAGAGTTCAGAATAAGTAACATAAAAAATAGAAGGGGATCAATGCAGGGGCTACAGGGTCCATGAAAGGGGCACAAATTCCAGATTATTGGCTTGGTAAAGGTTCTCTACAGGGAGAAATTTTTGAAATTAATTTATTCAGCTAACTAGAATTGATATAGGTAAAGAAGGAAGAAAATAAAATTGAGACAATATGATAAGAATGTTTAAAAGGGAAAAATGTGGTATATGGTGGAAAAGCAGGTAATTCCATATTCATGCTATAAATTGAAAGAAAAAGTTATTTCTCTGTTGAGTAGGAAAAATAGTCCAACTGGATAAGACAAGCAATAGAATATACTATTTCCTTAAGATTGTGAGCCCTTAAGATAGGGCTAAGGATATGAAAACAAATGCTATAATTAGAAGAATGACTAGAAGCTACATAGTCAAATTATTTTTTTTAATTTCATAGGAATAGGCTTTTTTGCTTTATATCCAAACTATGTAAATGTTTTTATAAATTATTGTATAAACTTATTATAAACATTTTGATTTTAACATTGCATGCTCTATAAAAAGTTCATAATGGTAGGTGTTCAGAACATTATTTGGGTTTGTTATATAATTCATTTGTCTCTTATGTAGTTCAAAACCCTAACATGGTTCATTTAACATGATTAAAGTTGAAATATATTATACTTCTATAATATAGAACTGTTATGTTTATGGCCACTTTTAAATAAAATCAGTATTAAAAATTGTCAAAATAATGAGTAGAAACTTGGATTGTCTTTTATACTGGAAAAAGATGAAAAAGTAATAATGCATAGCAAACATTTTCTAGCATGTACATAAATAGAAATTTCATCTAACCAGAGGGATTTCCCTTAGGAATTGTGATAATTCTATTTAATGTTCTGGAAACAAGTTTTGAATGATGTTCTCTATGCTTTTGGATGCAAAAAAAATTTTCCCCACAATCTCACTATTTTGACGCTTCACCACCAATTCCCAAACTTCATTTTCTCGTCACTATAGTAGTTAAACAGTGGTTCTTCAAACTTCTGATTGATAGGGGTCGGCCGTGTGATACAGTTCTGAATAATAAAATAATAATCTTTCTGAGGATTTTTTTTTCCTAGTTAAAAAAAAAGAAGAGACAAGTGTGGATTGTCTTAATCTTTTTTTTTCTTTTCCTGCCTTCAACCTGAGTGTGGTTTCCATACACAAGGGCATAGGTATGGAAAGTGTATAGTTAATGCTATTAGAAACTGCCAAACTATTTCTAAAAGAAATAGTATCATTTCATATCCCCACTAGCAATGCATAAGAATTATAGTTGCTTACCTTCTTACAAACACTTGGCATTTTCAGTATTTTCAAAATTTTTTTGTTAGTTATTCTGCTGGATATTTGGTAGTAACTCATAGTGGTTTTAATTTTTAATTCCCTAGTGACTAGTAAGTTAGAATATCTTTTATCTGCTTATTGGCCTTTCACAGGCTTTTAATTCTTTTACTAATTTTTTGAGTCATTTGAATTATTACTGAGTTATCAGTGTTATTTATACATTTTTGATATAATATTCTTGTTCAAGTCTTGATGAATATACATATTCATTTCTTCTGAAGAGATACCTAGAATTGGAATTTCTGGGTCACAGGGTAAATGTAGATTTAGATTTATAAGGAACTGATGACTAGTTTCTAAAGAGGTAGTCAAGATAATTCCTTATGAGTTTCACACATTTCTGTATTTCTTTCCAGCAAAGACACTGACAGCCTTTGTTCCAGACTATTTTTGTGTCCATATACACATATATAATACATACACATGCACACACATATATAAAGGGAGAAAACAGACTAAAAGGATAGAGCTTGCTCTCTCTCCAGATTCATTAAGGATCCAATGTGAAAACATGTTTTCCTTAAAGGCAGAGGTCAGACAGGTTTAGTGCACATTATAAAACAATTAAATTTCTGAAGTTTGTGATTCCTCAGTTAGGATGTGACCACTGGACCCATCTATGTGGAAACTCTCTATTATTTTTGTGGGACCTGGTGGTCAGGGGAAACATACAAACATGAAGCCTATGCTGCTTACTGTGCCATGAGCAATAAAGTTATTTATTTAAGTTTATTTTATTTATTTTGAAAGAGAGGGAGAGAGCATGTGCGCATGCACGCAAGCAGGAAGGGTGCAGAGAGAGAGGGAGGGAGGGAGGGAGGAGGAGGGAGGGAGGGATGGAGAGAGAGAGAGAGAGAGAGAGAGAGAGAGAATATCCCAAGCAGTCTCCATGCTGTCAGTACAGAGCCTGATGTGGGGCTCAATCTCATTAACCATGAGATCATGACCCAGCCAAAATCAAAAGTCAGATGCTTAACTGACAGAGCCACCCAGGTGCCCCAAAAGTCATTTATGTATCATGCAGAAATCTTGTGTTTTCTGATAGCATACAGAAAACAGCAAAGGATTAAAATATTACCTGCCAAGTTATGATAAATCTCAGACAATTCACAATTATTGATAAGTGACAATTTTATACTCTCCTTAGCAATGTTTAATGGTATTGAATATTCCATATTCCTCCCCAAGTTTTATATTGTTTAATGTATTTTTAAAATATTTATGCTTCATAAAGAATTTTAATTGAGGGTGCCTGGATGGCACAGTGGGTTAAGCATCTGGATCTTGATTTGGCTCAGGTCATGATCTCAAGGTTTGTGAGATCGAGCCCTGAATGGTGCTCTATGCTGAAAGTGTGGAGATTGCTTGGGATTCTTTCTCCCTCTCTCTCTGCCCCACCTTTCAAAAATAAATAAATAAACATTTAAATAAAAACAAATTTTAAATTGATTTTTTATTAAGGCATTAAAATTTTTATTTCCTATTTTAGTTTCCATTGTTTAAGATTAGCCACTTTATTATTATTCTTTTTACCTGGTATTACTGTTAAAGGCATTTACCTTTGAGACTTATTTCTTTATTATTTCCAAGAACTAAATTATTAGGTGGCATACAATTTTATATGCGACTTTCTTTCTAAGAGTTTAAGATTTTTACAACTTTTATCAAACTGGGAAATTTTTAAACAATTTCTTAAATATGTTTTTTTTTAGCTTATACAACTTCAAAACAAAGAGAATATATATTTGGCTGGTTTATATTGACTCACAATTCACTGAAATACTATTCATTGTTGTTGTTTTATTTTTTTGCCAGCTTTTTTCTTTGGGTTTCTCATAGTTATTGCTTGATCACCATGTCATCAAGTTATCTAATTTTTCTTCAAATGATCTTATCAGTTGTTATTCTTATCAGTAACCTTTAGATATCCCATAATATACTTTTATTCTTTAGAATATTCTTTGCTTCCTTTTTATATCTTCTATTTCTTTCCACATACTGTTTGTGTTTTGTCTTTAAATATTTGAGCAAGTTGATAAGCTTATAATAGAGGTTTCAAAATCATGCTTTCAATCCACCATATTTATTATTTCTGTCTGCAATGACTGATTTTTCTCTCAAATGACAGCCACATTTTCTAATTTCTTCATTTTGTTATTATTACTATTATTTTTTTTGTAGACCAATAGTATGAATGTGACATTTTGTATGGAACAGAATTTTGTTTTGTTTAATGATGGCTGATGTTTGTTTTGTCAGGCATTTTGGTTATTTATTAATCAATTTTATCATGTTAAGACTTGTCTATAAGCTTTGTAAGGATGTGTCTAAATTATTCTAGGATTTTATTCTATAACTATATTAGCGTTACTACTAAGAAATGCCCTAGCTCACTATTGAATTCCCAAGTGTTCAATGAGGACATTTCAACTCTGTGTGAGTTTTGGGAAATGTTCATCTTATAGCATTCCTGACATTTGCTGTCTGGCCTCATGTAACATTTCACCCAATGCATGAATGCATTAGTATTTAAGCAATAGATTCAAAGATATATGCTATGGACAGTATTGGTGCCATTCATATGTTGAAGCCTTATTCCCAATGGGATGGTATTTGGAACGTGGACCTTTGGGAGGTAATTAGGTCATGATAAGAAAGTCCTTGTGAATGAGATTAGTGTCCTTATAAGAAGAGACATGAGAGAGACAATCTCACTCTTCAACTTATGGGCATACAGCAAGAAGGCATCTTTCTGCAAATCAGGAAGATTACCCTTATAAGGAACTAAATAGTCTGGTCCCTTACTCTTGAACTCTCTAGCCTCCAATGCTGAAAGAAATGAATTGTTTCAGCCACTCAATCTATGGTATTTTTTATAGCAGCCCAAACTAATAAAGACAATACTTTTATGCAGATATCTGGAGCTCATTTTCTGTAAAATTCCTTTTTCCATAGTACTCATATACCTGTTTACAATTTTCGTCCAGAAGACTTCCTGAATTCTAATCTCTGACACTTCAACTCAGCAAGACTGTTTTACTTTTCACGGATTTCCTAAATACAATGCTGCCTGGTAAATTACCTCAGAAATCAGTCAGGGAAATCATAGGACTTTCATTATAGGTTTTCCTTCTCTCAGAATCAGAGTCTTTTGCTGCCCGTGGTCCAATGACTGAAAGCACTTGTTTTGTTTTATATTTTGCCCAATTTTCTAGTAGCTTATGAAAAAGGACCAACTCTAGTACTGGTTATTTTAATAGGATTAAAACAAGTCTCTGACACTTGTATTTACATTAAAAATGAAAATTACAGTTAGAGGGGTCGACCAATATAGCAATACAAGAGGCTCCTGAACTCACCTTCAAGCATAGGTATATTAAATGTATAGCTATACACGAAGAAATTACCACTGAACAAAGTCCAGAAAGCAGTTGAGCACCCGCTACACACTGGATAAGTGAGAATACACTCACATCAAAATGGGTAGGAAAGGCTGAGACACTTCCACCATAAACAGCATCTCTGGCACATTGACATACAATTGGGAGAGAACCCCTAACTTCTAGCTTCTCCCTGATCAGAAAACAGTCTAGCTCCCACATGTAGTGCCCCCATCTTTAACATTCCCATTTAAGGGATATGCCCCCCAAAACACAACTCTGAAAGCCAGTGAGGCTTGCATCCATGAGACCCACATGACAATAGCAAACAAAGAGCTGTTGCAATCAAGCATGTAAGCACTTGTAGCTATACCCCCAGGGCTCAGTATATAGGAAATAGACAAAGTCCTCAGTTTTCTCTGAAAGAAGTCCATTTACATACTTTCAAAGCTATGGCTTGAGAGCCAGTTTTCTAATTTAGAACACATTTAGGGACTAGCTATAATCCTCCAAAGAGACCGGGAAAAATGGTAGATGTCGCCACCTTCTCCATCTACCTCATGCCAAGACACCAATAACCCCCTGGAAGAGCTTGTATACATGTCTGGTGCTCCAGCTCTTATGCCTTCTTTCTGAGGACTCCAAATTACCTGGATCTAATAACCAATGGAGCTTGTATTCATGAGTTGCACAGGACTGTAGCAAACAAAGAAGCACTTTTTAATAAGCACAAGAACACCCAGAGAAAAAGTGAGGACCAGATGGCTTTGCTACTAAAGATTTAAGGAAAAACTAATCTAAGTTTTTTGCACACTAAAGGCAATGAAAAAAAGGAGGGGATATTTCCAAATTTATTTTATGAAGTCAGCATTATCTTTTTGATACCAAAGCCAGGCAAGAAGACTACAATAAAAGAAAACAGATTTAACCTGAGAGGGAATAATACAACTGGACCTAAATATAAGCATCAAGGGCTCACCAAAATTTATAATGAGTCTGGAGAAAGATGGTGGAGTAGGAGGACTTTGATCTCTCTCCAGCCCACTTTTACAGATAGGTACCATCCACATATAAATCGATGAATTGGAGAGTGATTTCAAGATTGGCAGAACAAACTCCACAACTAAATATAGAGAAGAAGCTGCATTTAAAAGGTTAGAAAAGTCAGAAGGATGGAAAGAGGCTGTCCACAGGAGAGGGCAGAGAAATGGGCCCTTACACCAGGGAGTTCATATAGGGAAGACTAATCTCGATTAATATTTGGCTTTAAAAACTAGAGGGGCTGGGGCGCCTGGGTGGCGCAGTCGGTTAAGCGTCCGACTTCAGCCAGGTCACGATCTCGCGGTCCGTGAGTTCGAGCCCCGCGTCGGGCTCTGGGCTGATGGCTCAGAGCCTGGAGCCTGTTTCCGATTCTGTGTCTCCCTCTCTCTCTGCCCCTCCCCCGCTCATGCTCTGTCTCTCTCTGTCCCAAAAATAAATAAACGTTGAAAAAAAAAAAAAAACTAGAGGGGCTGAATTCTGTGAGTTTTTAAAATCAGTAGGACTTGGAGCATAGAGCTTGAAAATTCAGCTGACTTAGGACTGGAAAATCCAGGTGGGCAAGTGATAACTAGGTCACCACCCCTAAAGAGACAGTAGCCTCTGCTAGACCCATCTATATGCTGTCCACAAGGGACTCATTTTAGATCTAAAGATACCTACAAAGTGGAAATGAGGAGATGGAGAAACATTTATCATGTAAATGGATGTCAAAAGAAAACTGGAATAGCAATATTTATAACAAAATAAACATTAAGATAAAGACTGTAACAAGAGACAAAGAAGGATTATACGCTAAAAGGGAACAATCCAATACAAAGATATGACAATTGTAAATATTTATGCACCCAATGTAGAAACACTCAAATACATAAAACAATTTATAACAAACATATAGGAAATAATCAGTAATGATACAATAATAGTAGGGGACTTTAAAATTCCATTTACATCAATAGACAGAGATCATCCAAACAGAAAATCAACAAAGAACAATAACTTGGAATGACACACTGGAATAAAAGGATTTAATAGATATATTCAGAACATTCCATCCTAAAACAGAATACATATTCTTTTTAAGCACATGGAAATAGAAAGATCCATAAACCCATTAACAAATCTCAACAAATTTAAAAGGAGAAAATTCATACTGGTGCAGCTATGTGGAAAACAATATGAAGTTCCTCAAAAAGCTAAAGTCATATCAGACATCTTTTCTGACTATAACACTATGAAATTAGAAGTCTATGATAAGAAGAATTCTAGAAAGACCACAAATACATGGAGGTTAAATAACATCTACTAACAATGAATGGGCCAACTACAAATAAAAGAAGAAATAAAAGTACATGAAAACAAATGAAAATGAAAACACAATGGTCCAAAACCTTTGGGATACAGCAAAAGAGTTGTAAAAGTTTATAACAATACAGGTCTACTCAAGAAACAAGAAGAATCTCAAATAAACAACCTAACCTTACATGTAAAGGAGCTAGAAACAACAACAACAATAACGACAAATGAAGCCTAAAGCAGTAGTAAGGAAGTAATAATAAAGATTAAAGGCAGAAATAAATCACATAAAAACTGAAAAAAAAAATTATAACAAATCAATGAAATCAAGAGTTGGTTGTTTGAAAAAATCATGAAAATTGATAAAATCTAGCCAGCATTATCACAAAGAGATACTTATTTTATCCAAATAAATAAAATTACAAATGAGAGTGAAGAAATAACACAGAAATACAAGTAATTATAAGAGAATATTAACATAAAACTATATGTCAACAATTAGATAACCTGGAGGAAATGGATAAATTCCTAGAAATGCATAAACTACCAAAACTTATCAGCAAGAAATATAAATTTGAACAGATTGATACCAGAAAATAAATTGAATCAGTAACCAAACATTCCCAGCAAACAAAAATCCAGGGCCAGATGGCTTCACAGGCAAATTCTACCAAACATTTAAGAGATGTAGTACCTATTCTTTTCAAACTATTTCAAAAATTAGAAAAGGAAGGAATACTTCCAAATTCATTCTGTGAGGCTAGCATTATTATGATGCCAAAACCAGATAAAGACACCATTAAAAAAAAGATCTAACAGGCCAATATCCCTGATGATCCTAGATGCAAAAATCCTCAACAACATACCTAGTAAACCAAATCCAACAAAACACTAAAAAATCATTAACCATGATCAGGTGGGATTTATTTCTGGGTTGCAAGAGTGGTTCAATATTCAACAAATCAATCAATGGGATATATCACATCTCTAAGAGAAAGGATAAGAAACATGATTCATTTCAGTAGATGCAGAAAAGGCATTTCACAGAGTACAAACATCCATTCATGATAAAAACCCTCAACAAAGTAGATTTAGAGGGGACATACTTCAACATAACAAAGGCATATATGAAACACTCACAACTAACATCATCTTCAATGAGGAAAAAACTGAAAAGCATCTCCCCTGAAGTTAGGAACGAGACAAAGATGTCCACTCTCAACCACTTATGTTAATCATAGTACTGGAAGTCCTAGCGATAGAAATCAGACAAAAAGAAATAAAGTCATCCAAATTGGTAAGGAAGAAATAAAATGTTCACTGTTTGCAGATGACGTGACGTTATATATAGAAAACCCAAAACACTCTACCAAAAACTGCTAGAACTGACAAACAATTCAGTAAAGTCTCAGGACACACAAAATCAATATACAGAAATCTTTTGCATTTCTACATACCAATAATAAAGCAGCAGAAAGATAAATTAAGAAAACAATCCCATTTACAATTTTATCCAAAATAAGATATCTAGGAATAAACTTAACCAAAGAGGTAAAAGACCTTACTCTAAAATTATAAAACACAGATGCAAGAAATTGAAGATGACACAAAGAAATGGAAAGAAATTCTATGTTCATGTATTAGAAGAGTATTTATAAAATATCTATACTACCCAAAGCAATCTACATATTTAATGCAATCCTTATCAAAATACCAACAGCATTTTTTCACAGAACTAGAACAAACTATTTAAAATTTGTTTGGAACTACAAAAGACTACTAATAGCCAAGCTGTCTTAAAAAGGAAAATCAAATCCAGAGGCATCAAAATTCCAGACTTGAAGTTATACAAGGTTTAGTAATCAAAACCGTATGATACTGGCACAAAGTAGACACATAGATCAGTAGAATGGAATAGAAATTAATGTTCCACAAAGCAGGAAAGATTATCAAATGGGAAAAGAACAGTTTCTTTAAGAAATGGTGTTGGGAAAACTAAAGAACAACAGGTAAGAGAAAGAAACTGGACCACTTTGTTACACCATACATAAAAATAAATTCTAAATGGATTAAAGATCTAAATGTGAGACTGAAACCATAAAAATGTAAAAGGGGACACGGGCAATAACCTCTTTAACATTGGCCATAGCAACTACTTTCTAGATAACGTCTCCTGAGACAAGGAAAGAAAAAGCAAAAATAAACTATTGGCAATATATCATATTCAAAAGCTTCTGCACAACAATTGAAATAGTCATCAAAACTAAAAGGCAACCTACAGAGTGGGAGAATACTTTTGTAAATGACATATTTGATAAGGGGTTAGTATACAAAGTATATAAAAGAACTTCTACAATTGAACACCCAAAAAACAACCCAATTCAAAAATGGACAGAAGACATGAGCAGACCTTTCTTCAAAGAAGACATACAGAGGGACAACAGACATATAAAAAGATGCTCATCATCACTTATCATCATGGAAATGCAAATCAAAATTACAATGAGTTACCACCTCACATCTGTCAGAATGACTAAAATCAACAATACAAGAAATAACAGGTGTTCATGAAGTTGTGGAGGAAAAGGAACCCTCCTGCACTGTTGGTGGGAATGCAAACTGGTGCAGCTATGTGGAAAACAATATGAAGTTCCTCAAAAAGCTAAAAATAGAACTACCCTACATTGCAACCATCACACTACTGCTTATTTACCTAAGGAATACACAAACACTAATTCAAAGGGATGGGTAAACTCCTATGTTTATAGCAGCATTATTTGCAATGGCCCAGATATGGTAGCAAGCCAAGTGTCCATCAATTGATGAATGGGTATGGACACACACACACACACACACACACACACACACAACCATACAATGGAATATTATTCAACCATAAAAAATACAAAATCTTGCCATTTGCAATACATGGATGGAGTTAGAGTAACATGTGGAATTTAAGAAACAAAACAAATAAGCAAAGGGAAAGAGAGAGAGAGAGAAACCAAGAAATAGACTCTTAATTATAGAGAATGAATGGATGGCTACCAGAGGGTGGGTGGGGGAATGGTTTGAATAGGTAATGGAGATTAAGGAGTACATTTGTTGTGATGACCACTGGGTGATGTTTAGAATTGTTGAATCATTATATTGTATACCTGAAATTAATATAACACTATGTTAACTAATTGGAATTAAGAGAAAAAGTAAAAATAAAAAGTATGCGTTGTCGAAAGAAAAACAAACAAACAAAAAGAAACAAAGAAAGACAAAGAAAGAATGAAAGAAAAAAATGATAAGCCGATATTTCTGGTGAACATGCAGAAGTCTTCAACAAAATATTAGCAAACTAAAGTCAATAGCATTAAAAGAGTCATACAACATGATCAAGTGGGATTTACTTTTGGAATACAAGGATAGTTCAACATCTGTGAGTCAATAAATGTGATGCACATTATCTAAACAAAGTATAAATATCATATAGTTATTCAGTATAGGCAGAAAATATTTGACAAAATTCACCATCTTTCCATTATAAAGAACTCTCAACTGGATAAACAGAAAATGCACCTCAACATATTAAAGGCCATAAATTACAAACCCACAGCTAACAATCTATTTAATAATGAAAAGCTGACAACTTTTCTTCTAAGATTACAATAAAGCAAAGATCCCACTCTTACCACTATTCTTCAACATAGTACTGGAAGTCATAGCAAGAACAATAAATGAAAATAAAAGACATAAAATTAGAAAGGAAGAAGTTATCTCTAATAGCAGATGACATAATATTACATATAGAAAACTCTGAAAATTTTAGCAAAAAACTGTTATAAATTATAAATGATTTGAATATATTTGCAGGATACAAACTCAATATAAAAATCAGTTGCAATTTCTATACATGAACAATGAACTCTCTGAAACATAATTAAGAATTCAATTTACAAGAACATAAAAAAGAATAAAGTACTTAAGAATAAACTTAACCAAGTAAAATTCTATACACTGAAAACTTTAAGACCTTGATGAAAGAATTTGAGAAAGACATACAAAAAGAATAAGCTACACCAGCATGGATTCCAATCTTCATGGATTGGAAGAATTAATACTGCTAAAATGTCTGTACTACTCAAAGCAATCTACAGATTGAATTCAATTTCTTTTTTTTTTTTATTTTTTTTAACGTTTTTATTTATTTTTGAGACAGAGAGAGACAGAGCATGAACAGGGGAGGGGCAGAGAGAGAGGGAGACACAGAATCGGAAGCAGGCTCCAGGCTCTGAGCCATCAGCCCAGAGCCCGACGCGGGGCTCGAACTCACAGACTGAGAGATCGTGACCTGAGCCGAAGTCGGTCGCTCAACCGACTGAGCCACCCAGGCGCCCCTTAATTCAATTTCTATCTGAATTTCAATGATTGCGGTTTTTTTTTACTGAACTAGAACAAATAATCCTAAAAATTTTATAAAACCAGAAAAGATTCCCCAAAGCCAAAGTGATTTTAAGCAAGAATAAATCCTGGTGCATCAACTTCCTGATTTCAAACTATATTTTAAATCTATAATAATAACAACAGTATGGTATTGGCAAAAGACACTTTGATTATGGAACAGAATAAGGATCCCAGAAATAAATTCATGCATATATGGTCAATTAATTTTCAACAAAATTTCCAAGAATACAAAACAGTGAAAGGTTATCTCTTCAATAAATTCTTTTGGGAAAACTGAACAGTTACATGAAAAAGAATGAAACTGGACCCCATCTCACACCATACACAAAAATCAATTCAAGATGGATTAAATATTTGAATGGAAGACTTGAAACTATAAAACTCTTAGAAGAAAATATAGGGAGAGAAATTTGTGACATAGGTCTCGGCAATGATTTTTTGGATTTGACAACAAAAGCAAAGGCAAAGAGAAGCATAAACAAACAAGTGGGACTACATCAATCTAAAAAGTGTTTGTTCAACCCTAAAAATCGTTTAAATAACCCAATTAAAATATTGGCAGAAAATCTGAATAGACATTTTTCTGAAGAAGACACACAAGTGGTCAACAAGTACATGAAAAGATGTTCGACATCACTACTCATCAGAGAAATGCAAATCATAACCAATAAGAAATCACCTAATACCTATTAGAATGCCTATTATTTTTAAAAAAATGAGATAAATGCCAATAAAAACATGAGAAAAAAGAGTCCTTGTACACTGTTGGTTGGAATGTAAACCGGTTAGTCACTATGGAAAACAGTATGGTGACTCCTCAAGAAATTTAATATAGAACTACCATAGGGCCTAGCAACCCAACTTCTGAGTATATGATGAAAGGGAATTTTCTTCAATAATAAGGAAATCAAGTTGTTTGTGACAACATAGATGAATCTGGAGCACATTATACTAAGTGAATAAGTCAGACGGGGGAAGTCAAATACTACATGGTATCATGTGAATGTGGAATCAAAAGGAAGAAGGAAGCAAGGAAGGAAGGAAGGGAAGAAGGAAGGAAGGAAGCCAGGCATAGAAACAGAGAGTAGAGAAGTGTTTGCAAGGGACTGGCCTTAGCCCTTAAGTACTTAGCCCTTAAGTACTTAGTACAACCTGGCAATTATACTTGATAACACCATATTGTAAAATTGAAATGTGGTCAAGTGTAGAATTTAAATACACACACCCGCGCGCGCACACACACGTGCACACACACAGACACACACACAAGTTGGGTGAGGAATGTATTCACTTACTGGGGAAGTCTTTCACAAGGTGTATGTGTATCAAGTCACCACGTTGTACACTTTACCCCACAAGTTTGTCAGTTATATGCAACAGAGCTGAAAAAAATAAAATTGACAAAACTGCAACTACATATGCACACCAACTACGATCTAGACAGTTTAAAATATTAGCTCATCTTCCACAGCAAGATAAAGGTATAAATAACTCTAAAATCCTGTTATGACATTTCCTTATTTCTGTAATTAATTTATGATGTGTTTTGGGAAGAAATATATTTATGACACTATTTTTAATATTTCTGTGGCTATCTTTGGATATATAAATTATATTGTCTATCTCCTACCTCTTAAAATATAAATTAAAAATCAAACTCTTAAATAAACTTTTAATAATATTTGTCAGTGGAGTGTTCCCGAGTGTATTTAAAATGTTATTGCAAAAGTAGAAGAAAAAACATAACTCAATTGTCACCATTAATAAAATTAAATGATGTGCCTGCTTGATTTATTGACCATGTCAAATGATGATGGTGATGAAGAGAATGAAGGGAAAGAAAACACTAAATAAGAAAAATAAGGGTAGAACATGAGAATGTTTGAGAGCTAAATCTGTTTAATGTTCATCTCACAAAAAATGAGGCTGAGTGATAGGAAGTAAGAGTATAAAGAATGCCAGGAACAATATCATGAAACTGTGTCTAGTTATAAATATTGTCATATAAATCTATGACACATTACAGAGAGAAAAATAAATTTCCATTTGTATTTTCAACATTTTCAAATATTTGTTTTGAAATATCTCACTACCAGCTAATAACCTCCATAAAAACATGGACTGTATCTTAAGCATTTTTGTATCTCTTGTACCCAGCATGAGTCCCAGAATGTAGCTTAAATCGTCATTGAATGAAAGAATAAATCAACAAATGAATAGATAAATGAATGTGTATTATTTTGTTAGTGGAATATTGAAATATGATTCATGTGGCTGTTATAGAACACAAATTGCCTTTGAGAATTTTATCCAACACACTCCCAACTCTCCTCATCCTCCCACCTCCACCAGTCTCAGAAAATCATTAACTATTTAATTGCTTAGGCTCTAACTCTGGAAATGAAATGGAACCCTGAATGTATTCTAGTTACATAATTCTAACTTCCGTACTATTGTTTCAATGGAAAAAAGCAATAAAAAGCAAATGTTAATTATTCATTGTATATTACTTAAATCCTTCAAATCATTAAATTGCTTCGACACGGTAATAGGCAACACAGTCACATGAATTAGATCTGATTAGAAACTTAAACCTTCCATATGCGAGAGGCAATTTAAGTGACTTGTAGCTGTGACAGCTGAGACTGAGGAAAACAAAAATAAGGACACCGAATCCTCTCAAACATATGAGCCTGCTCAAAAAATATTAAGTATATTTTCTTATTGCCTACTGGTAGTTTTCTGTTGAAATTTGACATTTTTTTATAGCTACTCCAAGAAGTTTTCATTCACATTACTACTAGTCATGCTTCTATGGACCCTGGAAAAAGGTCACTTGAAAATGTCACACATTCAGACAAAAAAAATTACTCAAGCTACGTAGATGTTCCCTTACACAGAGTAAAAAGGCAAGTTGAAAGAAGCAAATGTGCAAACATGTTCCCTGCAGGACCAGAAATTAATAATGAAAATATTCTTCCCCATCAATATGTCACCTTGAAAAGCCTTGGAGATGTATTTGCAACAGATCCAGGTTTTCTACATTAACAACAACAACAACAACAACAACAACAAAACCAACTTATTTTGCAATCTAAGGCTAGCTTCCTTATTCAGAAATGGCATTTGACTTTTTTATGCACTGCTTTCTTGGTTTTTAAAAACTTACATTGTAAAAATACCTACCCTTAGAAATATGATGCTTTTTGCCTTTATGGAGATTTATGAGGACTTAGACACCTAGTATAGTTTTTTCAATCACTTTCAGAATTCCTGTTACAGAAGAGGCATCTCAGTGATTTTTTTTTCTCCCAGAAGTATTCATAGTAAATTTGTTGTAACCGTCAGTTACACAAGTCTCTTCATAAAGCAGTCTGCACATGCAAGCATGCTGAGGTAAGACAGCTTATATTTCCAAAGACCCTATCACCAAGCTTAATGAAGTAAAAATGAAATCAAATGATGCCCTAACCGTACACTGTATATCACCCTCAGTCCTCAGTTGCACACATTTTTGCATTTCTTTCATAAGGCAATTCTCATAGTGAACCAATTTTCCAGATACCTTGGTCTTGGCAGCTTTCTTTAATATAAACATCACTTAGAGTGCATTCTTACACTAAATCTTGACATCATGGATGCCATTAGAAACTGGGAACAAAATATTTCTGTATCCTGGGAGTCATAAACCTGAAAGGATATTTCAGATAGGTAATTCATTTTTACCTTTCTCTTAAGTACTATATTTTTCCCATAATTAACCCTGAAAGGCTCAGGGCTCAGTGGCATATTTAAACATTAGTTCAGAGGTGCTTTAGTGGCTCAGAACATCAGATTATATAACAGTCCAAAGAAAGAAAAAGAAGTAACAGAATCAAAACTCCTGGGAACCTGAGGGCTATGGGGCATCTATCAAAGTCCTTTTTCTGTTTTATTTCTTTCCTGAGTCTCATAGCTACAGGTACTTTTATATCACAAATAACTTACACTATTTTTATATCTTGGTGTTTCAGGCAAGTTTCAGTCAGGACACAGCATTTTTGTTCTTCACTAGATTTTATTTTTAAATTAAGATTTTGAAAATACCTCAGAATTTTAATGGAATTTCTTTACCTAACCATTTTTCAAATGAGACAAAAAAAATGGATTCCATGAATCTATTAATGGTTTCTTGTTTTGTCAAACACTAAACATCCATCAAATCTATTCAGAAAACACTGCTTAAAATCAAAATTTAGAAAAAAAAACAGATTATCTTTGGTTGCCTGGGACAGTGAAAAACTCACATAGGTATTAGTTTCTTTTTCATACTAAAATTGTGCAGTATTTCTTTTGCCAAATGTATTTATTAACTTATTCCTCAAGAAAAGTATTTGTTTAGAATTGAGTTTAAATCCCTTATGAATCCAGAATATTCCTTATAGTTATTTTTCTTCCACTTTTCCAGGAAAAGGACATCACATAACTATTTTTAAACTTAAAAAAGTAATCCTTTAGAAGGTCTTTCTTGAACACAAAATTTTCTTTCGTCACTTGAGCCTTGTATTCTACTCACCTCTATTACTTTTTTTTTCTTGAAAATGTGTGATAGCTCTTCATTACCCACAGATTAAAAATCAACCACGTAGCATGGCACAGGAAGCTTTCCACAGTTTGACAGCTTCTCAGTCACCAGATTAACATCCTGTCATGTTTTCCAAACCACATTCAGAATTCTCCCATCAGAAGACATCACATCTTTTGTGTCTGTGTGTACCATGCCATTAACTGAATGTGATCCTTTGCCCACAACAAATATATCAGTTGTGCTATCCTAACCATGTCTAGTAATAAGCTAGAACTACCATAACACAATACTACAGAGTGGCAGCTTGAATAATAGAAATTCATTTTCTCATAATTCTAGAGGCTAAAAATTCAAGATCAAGGTGTTACTATGTTTGGTTTCTCTCAAAGACTCTTTGGTTTACAGATAGTCACCTTCTCATTCTCCTTACACGGCCTTTTTTTCTGATGTCTCTTTTGTGTGTCCAAATTTCCTCTTCTTATGAAGACACTAGTTAGGTTGGATTGTGGTCATACATATGACCCCATTTAAACATAACTGCCCTATGTCCAAATAGGTTATATTATGAGATACTAGGGATTGGAAGGACTTCAACATGTGAATTTGGGGAGAGGGAACACAATTCAGCCCCAAATACAAGCCTTCTGTAATTAAACTTTTTTTTTCAAGTTAGGAAACGAACTTTTCCATAAAACTATCATGTTCCAAAGAGATTAGTCACAAAACAATAACTACCCTATACATGTCCTCATACTATTGGACTACATATACAGATAGTTATTGAATTCTAGATCAATGTACTCATCAGCAAGAAATCTGGTGTCACTAGACAGCTTATTCAATAAGCAGACGTCTGTACAACTCTCAAGTTTTCTTCTTTCTCGCCCTTGGAAATAATCTTCAGTTCATTATTTATTTAAGAAGAAACACTTCTCTTATTAGCAGAATTTGAATGAAAATGGACATGCATAGCCATTGAGTTGAAGTTTCAGTTGAAGTTTTGTTTGAGAAGACAAAACACTAAAGTTCTCAACCAGCAAGGCTTTCCCGAAGCATTGTATAGCAGCAAAAAGGATGCAGAATCTATCAGATGCCTCAGTAATACTATGCAATTATTACAATTGACTTTTTAAGTTGTTGAATGCCAGTTATATGAAAGGGAAAAAGAGGGAAACTCAGAAATTCCTGAGTGACACATAACAAAGAAGTCCCCTCCACCCTCCATTCTGTCACTTTATTCTCTAGCCCCCTTCTTGCTGAAAACTTACCTTATTTTCTTCTCATTACTTCTTAGATCTTTTAGATCTCTTTAAGTCAACCTGGGTCTTCCCCTTAGCCTAGGTGCAAATACTGTTTAAACATGTCCATTCCCAAGTGCATTTCTGTATACATCCCTGAGAACAATACTAGCCATCACTATACTAAATTAAGCTTGTCACTTGTCCCATTTAGCAAGACTGACATTGCTTACATCCTAGGTCTTACATAGAGTGTTTCTTAAATTACGGTGGTGGCCTTTCACTACAGCTGCAACCATAATCCATTCAAAAGTGATCATACAACACTAATGTTCTTCATTCAACATTTTTCATATTCGTTTCAATATCTATGCAATGTGTGTGTTGTCTTGTTAAATATCAGTTATTTTACTGAGTGACATCTGTCATTTCAACGGACATAAAACTTTTCTATACTCCCAGATTTTACACAGCCATGATTGTCAGAAATTTCTCTTATTCAGTATCTGTGATATCTTCATTTTTATCAACATTGTAACTTAAGAAAAATCTTTCTGTAAATAATATTCTTTATGATCATCATAACCAATAATCAGTTTATGCTAATACTATTTCTCTTATCCTTTACTCTTCTCAGTTTTACTGTCTCTTCAACAAAGATATTTGGTGGGATAGGTTGCAATGATGCATGTAAATAGATATGGTAAAAATAAAAGGTATATTTCTACTGATATATCATTATAAACCTATTTTCTGTTCTTTTTCCAGAGTAGTAGAAAATTTTCTCTTTAACAACAACATATTTTTACAAAGGCATATAAAGATATTCTTTCCTTAAGTTGTCTCCAAGATATCTGATGTAACTAATAGTCATTTAGCATTAATATGAAGAAAGGAGAACATGATTTTGAATAATTATTTTCAATTAAAATTAATGTCATATGAATCTGACTCACACTCTGGAATTCAATGTAAATTTTTGGTCTGATTTCCTTTATTTGAAATTGAGGCAAAAAAGCCATTTTAGTTGACAGTAAAAGTATAATGTGCATAGCCAAGATAATTTAATGAAAATATTGAAATTTGTTAAAAATTAAAAGTGTATTCAAACTTCTATAGTAAGGAAATTGCCACTAGCAGGTCAGATATGAGTGTTATATTTGGGAATAAGGCTAAAATCATATATTTATAAATCCATGTGTTTAATGACATTTTAACAAGTATATTGCTATTGTAGAGGTTTCCAGTGATTTTTAAACTCTAAAATAATTTTAAAAAATGATGGGGCGCCTGGGTGGCTTAGTTGGTTGAGTGTCCGGCTTCAGCTCAGGTCATGATCTCGGGGTCTGTGAGTTCCAGCCCCGCGTGGGGCTCTGTGCTGACAGCTCAGAGCCTGGAGCCTGCTTCGGATTCTGTGTCCCCCTCTTTCTCTCCCCCTCCCCCACTCATGCTCTGTCTCTCTCTGTCTCAGAAATTAACATTTAAAAAATTTAAAATAATTAAAAAATGATCATTTTTATTCTTTTGTCTTATCAGCTACAAATAGTAGAAGTATATACATTCCTACCAACTATGTATCACAGCAAAGACCATGTCAGGTTAACAATGAATGCTAACAAAACATCACTGAACTCCCACCACCAAAATGAAGTGAACAGCAAAAATGCTACATTTTTTTAAATGAGATACTTAGAAAATCTTTCACATTTCTTGCTTTTTTTTTTTTTGTCAGCAATGAATCATACTTGGTAACCATTTTGAGAGTGTTTTAAAGAAGAAAAAAACTTCAGGAAAAAAAGACAGCTATATGTGAAAAATCTGTATTTTTTCACTTTCTAAAAAAAAAAAAAAAAGATAAATTGTTCCAAATGTATCTTTTTAGATCGAGCATAGACTAGAAAACAGGGCTAATCTCTTAGTAAACAAATCTTATCTTGAAAATGCCAAATATAGACACTATGAAGGAAGTAGTTTCAAAATCACTTAAATAAGAGATTTTAATTTTGTAAATACTTTCAAATAGATACCTTTGATCATTATAATAATTGTTAGGAATAACTGAATTAATTGCTCAAAACCATAGTCAAGCTGAAAATAGAACAAAAACAATCTCTTTATCAATCCTATATTCACAGAATTTTTTTCTTATGTTTCAGATTATAGAAGCCAAGAAATTCTCTGACTAAATGAAAATTAACATAAAATTTCCAATTTACAGCTAAAAACTGAAAAGTTTTAGAGCAAGGAGTGATGTAGGCGGAATCCTTCAGCCTACACCTTCCTCCTGAATACTTCAAGGATTATTTCAAGCATATGCATAGACAGAAATGAAATGCAAACAATCAATATGTCAGATATACTTAAATTATGTATGCTTTAGAAAAAAAAAAAAAAAGATTTTGAGTTCAGTTTTCCAAAGGGCCGGAAAAGATTAAAGAATAAAGGCCTAACTGTTCAAATGGTTCCTCCAATGATTTACATTTTATAGAACAATGATGCAAAAAGATATACAGAATTGTTATCGTTTACATTTTATAATTATAGGCACATTTTAAGTGAAAAGATAAAGAAATAGGTCAAATTCTAGCATTTCTTTTTGATTCTCTTAGATATTCCTCAGAGAGTGATTATCAGGGTGATACATATACATGTATCTTAAAATATTCTACTGATTATCTGTTAATTGCATTCTGATTCACCCATGACGCTGGTTTAGGGAACACTGTAATTCCTTATACCTATAATACAGTTGCTTATCTTCCTTTCTTTGTCCCATTACTGCTGAGCTATTGCCACAATGGCCATTTTAACTGTGTCTGAAACATCTGTCATGATGCCATTATTTTTTACTCCAGCTTCTCCATCTATTTTCTTTATTTCTGTATTAAGTTCTCCAAAATCACTTGGGTAGAGAAAACATTTCTTGAAATAAAGGCACCACAATTTTATGTCTCTTTAAGTCATAATATTGTTATTTTTTCTTTACAGCTCTCTCAGCAGTTATCAGCATTGGTGCTCTATTTTAATAAAAAATACAAATTTTTCCTGTCCTGGAATTGTTCTGCTGCCGTATTTGCTAGGCATGGAAAATTCTCTAGGTTCCAATGCTCTGGGCTAATATTTTCTAGGATAATATTTAAAATAGCACTTCTGGAGGAGTAAAATGCTTGCCTTCTCCTTTATAAAATCAACAAATGTTTTATCCATCTTCCTGCTGCCTACTATAATTATCTGCAAATCCACTGGCATATGCATACAATATGACCCTCTCAGATTAAGATGAACTTGATAGTTATTAGGTTATATTTCAAACATAAAAACATATTTGACTAATTGATATTTCAAGAAGGATTATAGTACACTGACCAGCCTTCCTAATGTAAACACTTATGATACTGTAATAACATATTTCAAAAAGGAACTCTCATAAATGTAAAGATAAGCTGGAAAGCAAGTAGAGAATAAATATCCAAAACCTAAGTGAATCTAGGAACCAGGGTAAGCTGAGTGCTAAAACTGGCTTTGCATTTGCCGTATCATGTAAATTTGAGCTTTGTTAACCATATCAGGGCATGAAAGAAAAAGCATGGCAAAAGAGGGGGCTTCAAAGATACTAACATTTTATATCTGATTCTGAGTATTAGTTATACAAGATTTCAATATTTGTCTTCTTTATCCCATACCTATTCCTCTTATAAGTTCTTTAGCATAAATGCTATGTTCCACAATTTAGTTCAAAATACTTGTAACATGGTATCAATGATGAGTTATCTGTAGTCTTTTTGTCAGTACACTGTATAGCTTTAATATAATTTAATTTAATATGCTGAGTGTCCGACTTCAATTCAGGTCATGATCTCACAGTTGATGAGTTCAAGCCTCACAACAGGCTTGCTGCTGTCAGTGCAGAGCCTACTTCAGATCCTCTGTGAAGCATCAGGGCTTAACTCTGGGAGAGCAGGAAGGCTATAGGAAAAGGAGACTCTGCTTTTAAAGGGCCTGCATACAGACTCACTTGCTCCAAACCCAGCACAGAGGCAGCAGTTTGAAAAGTGCCTGGGCCATACATAAAAGAGATTTATTGACTAATTTTAGGTTGTGCGCTGGAAGGGCAGAGATCTGAAGGAAATTTATCAGAGAATGTATGCAAAGGTAAGCAGAATTTTTATTGCCATCCTTCTGCCTAGCTGGCCCAATGCTGGCAGGAACCAACGCTGACATTCTTTATTTACTTCCCTAGCACCACAAACCCTGTCCCATGTTCCCCATGGATCCACCTCACCCAACCTACTCACCCCACAGGGTGCCCCTCCAAAGAAGCTCCAGCCTATTCACATCCAGGAAACAGAACAGAGCAGAACAGAACATCCCCTACAATGTAGCTCTTGTCCTGCCACAATGGCAGGTGGCCTTGGCCATAACTGGTACTCTTGACAAAGTGGCTCCTTCCCCACCATATCAGGCTGGTGTCCTCCGAAGCAGCTCCTGCCCTGGTTGCAGGAGATTCAGCTCTGCCCACCAATGAGCTGATAGCATCTGAAGCTGGACCTCTCAGCCTGCCTCACTTGAGCCAGCATCAAACTCAGCAAATCCATAGCAGTCACAGTCCAGCCACAACAGGAGGGTGCACAGTCCAGCCACAACAGAGGGCAACTCCAGAGTGCCTGATTCTGTTGAACAAGAGGTATTTGTGTTATAGGACCCCAGAGGAAGCCTTCCACATAAGACAACTCCTTCAAGACCAGATGTAGCCAATCTACCTAATACATAGAAACACAGAGTCAGACAAAAAAAGGAAAGAACAAATCCCAAATGAAAGAAAAGACAGACAGAAAGACAGAAAGGAAGGAAGGAAGGAAGGAAGGAAGGAAGGAAGGAAGGAAGGAAGGAAGGAAGGAAGGAAGGAAGGAATCAGAAAAGTACTAAACAAGATGGAGACAAGAATCTACCTAATAAGGATTTAAAAATAATAGTCTTAAGATGCTCACTGAACTTGGAAGAAGAATGTTTGAACACAGGGAGAATTTCAACAAAGAGATGAAAAATACAAAAAAAAAAAGAAGTATTCAATAACTGAAATGAAAATACACTAGAGGGAATCAACATCAGACTAAAGGATGCAGAAAAATAGATCAGTGCTCTAGAAGACAGGGTAGCAGAAATCACCCAGACTGAGCAGCAGCAGCAGCAGCAAATCAGGATAGTTTAAGGGACTTCTGGCACAACATCAGAATGAAAATATTAACATCATATGGGTCAAAAAAGAAAAGCTAATGGGGCAGAAAAGTTATTTCAAGAAATAATAGCTGAAAACTTCACTAAGCTAGGGAAAGGAACAGACATTTTAGATTCAGGAGCACAAATAGCCCAAAAGATGAACCCAAAAAGATCCATACCAAGGCACACAATAATAATTAAGATGTCAAAGATTAATTATAAAGAGAGAATCTTAAAAGAAGCAAGAGAAAAGCAATCCGTTACGTATAAGAGAAACCCCATATGGCTATATAGCAGCTGATTTTTCAGCAAAAACTTTGCCAGAAAAGAATGGTATGATATATTTAACATGGTGGAAGAAAAAAATCTAAACCAAGAATATTCTGCACAGAAGTATTATTCAAAACTGAAGAAGAGATAAAGAGTTTCTGAGACAAACAAAAGTTAGTCATTTGTCACCACTAAACTAGCCTTAAAAGAAATGTTAAAATGACTTCTTTAGGTGGAAAGGAGAAGACATAACTAGAAGTAAAGAAATTTGAAAGGAAAAAAAAATCACAGTGTCAGAGCAAACATACAATGAAGGTAGTGGATCAACCGCTTACAAAGATAGTATGGAGGTTAAAACACAAAAGTAAAATAAACAATATCTACAATATTTAAGAAATACACAAAATAAAAACCTATAAAACATGACATAATTTACATAAAATGTGGAGAGGGTATGTAATGTTTCCAAAATATGTGTGAACTTAAGGATCCATCAATTTAAAATAGGTTGCTATAACATAGGATGTATACATGAATCTGATGGTAACCACAAACCAAGCCCCTATACAAGATACAACAAAATAAAGAGGAAAAAAACCTCCAATATAACACTATAGAAAATCATCAAACCACAAGAGAAGAGAGAAGAAAGGAACAGAGAACTACAAAATAGCCAGAAAACAATTAACAAGAAAGCAATAAGTATATTCCTATCAATACCTATCAATAATTACTCTAAATATAAATGAACTAAATGCTCCAATCAAAAGACATTGAGTGACTAAATGGATAATAAAAAATAAAACCCATCTATATGCTGCCTGTAGGAGACCCATGTCAGACCTAAAGGCACATATTTCTGAAAGTGAAGGGACAGGAAGATATATTCCATGCTAATGGAAGTGAATAAAAAGCTGGAATAGAATACTTACACCAGACAAAACAGATTTGAAATCAAAAACTGTTACAAGAGACAAAGAAGGGTAGCACACAATGATAAAGGGATAAATCCAGCAAGAGGATATAACCATTGTGAATATCTATACATCTAACACAGAGGCACCTAAATATGTAAATCAAATATTAACAGATATAAAAGGAGAAATTGACAGTAACACAATAATAATAGGGGATTTTAACACCTAACTTATATCAGTGGACAGGTCTTTCTCACAGAAAATCAGTAAGGAAACAATGCCCTAAAATGATACATTAGATCAGATGGACTTAATAAATTTAAGAAGACTGAAATCATTCCAAGCATCTTTTCTGATCACAGCAATATGAAACTAGAAATCAATTACCAGAAAAAAAGTACTGGAAAAAACACAAAAAAGTGGAGACTAAACTACATGCTATTAAACAATGAATAGGTCAACAGAGACATCACAAAGGAAATAAAAAAATACCTTGAGGCAAAATAAAATGGAAGCAACCTCCTCAAATCTATGAAACACACCAAAGTAGTTCTAGAGAGAATTTTATAGCGATACACACCTACCTTAAGAAAAAGGAAAAATGTTAAACAATTTTACATCTCAGGGTGCCTTGGTGTCTCAATCAGTTAAGCATCTGACTTCAGCTCAGATCATGATCTCACAGTTCATGGGTTCAAGCCCTGTGTTGGGCTCTGTGCTAGCAGCTTGGAGCCTGGAGCCTGTTTTGGATTCTGTGTCTCCCTCTCTCTGCACACCCCACCCCCCACTCATGCTCACTTACTTTCTCTCTCTCTCTCTCTCTCTCTCTCTCTCTCTCTCTCTCTCAAAAATAAATAAAACATTAAAAAATTAATTTTACATCAAAAGGAACTAGAAAAAGATAAACAAAACCCAAAGTTGGTCTAAGGAAGGACACAATAAAGACCCAAGTAGAAATAAATGCAATAGGCAATAAAAAAGGGGAAAAAAACTAAGAGCAATTTATTTGAAAAGATTTAAAAAAGACAAAACGTGGGGACCCTGGATGGCTTAGTCAGTTAAGTGTCCAACTTTGGCCCAGGTCATGATCTCATGGTTCGTGGATTCAAGTCCCACGTTGGGCTCTGTGCTGACAGCTCAGAGCCTGGAGCCTACTTCTGATTCTGTGTCTCCCCCTCTCACTGCCCCTCCTCCCGCTCATACTCTTTCTCTCTTTCTGTCAAAAATAAATGAACATAAAAAAATTAAATAAATAAAAGAAGATAAAACTTTAGCTAGACTCATCAAAATGAGAGAGAAAACTCAAATAGACAAAATCAGACATGAAAGAGAAGATGTCATAACTAATACAGAAACAACAAAGATTATGAGATCATTATATGCAATTATACACCAACAAAGTAAACAACCTGGAAGAAATGGATCAATTCCCAGAAACATATAATCTTCTAAGACTGAATCAGGAAGAAACAAAAAATCTAAACAGACAATTACTAGTAATAAATTTAGTCAGTTATCAGAAATCTAACAAAGCAAAGTCCTAGACCAGATGGTTTCACAGGTAAACTGTATCAAACATTTAGAGTTAATGTGTTTCCTTCTTAAACTCACCAAAAATGGAAAAGGAATTAATACTTCCTAATTTATTCTATGAGGCCAGCATTATCCTCATACCAATATCAGGCAAAGACATTACAAAAAAAGAAAATTACACACCAATTTTCCTAATGAACATAGATGCAAATTTTTCAACAAAATTTTAGTAAGCAAATTCAACAAAACGTCAACAGGATCACACAGCACAATCAAGTGGGATTTTGTCCAGGATGCAAATCAAACAACATGATACACCACAATAACAAAGGAAAAGCTAAAAATCTTATAATTATCTCAATAGATGCACAAAAAGTACTTAATAAAATCCACTATCAATTTATAATTAGAAACTCAACAAAGCAGATGTAGAGGGAACATACCTCAACATAATAAAGGCATATATGAAAGACCACAGCTGAAATCATAATCAATTGTGAAAAACTGATAGCTTTTCATCTAAGATCAATAACAAGACAAAATGTCCTCTCCCGCCACTTTTGTTCAAACAGTACTGGCAATCCTTGCCACAGCAATCGGACAAGAAAAATAAATAAAAGGCAAGCAAATTGGTAAGAAGTAAAACTGTCACTATTTGTAGATGACATGATACGTTATATACAAAATCCTAAAAAGTCTACTAAAAACACTATTAGAACTAATAAATTCAGATCTGCAGGATACAAAATTAACATAGGAAATCTGTTGCATTTCTCCACACTAATAATGAACTATCAGAAAGAGAAATTAAGAAAACGTATCTTGGGGCGCCTGGGTGGTGCAGTCGGTTAAGCGTCCGACTTCAGCCAGGTCACGATCTCGCGGTCCGTGAGTTCGAGCCCCACGTCAGGCTCTGGGCTGATGGCTCAGAGCCTGGAGCCTGTTTCCGATTCTGGGTCTCCCTCTCTCTCTGCCCCTCCCCCGTTCATGCTCTGTCTCTCTCTGTCCCAAAAATAAATAAAAACGTCGAAGAAAACATATCTTGTTTACAATGCTATAAATAAGAATAAAATACCTGGGAATACATTTAGCCAAGGAATTGTAAGAGCTGTACTCTGAATACCATAAGATATTGATGAAATAATTTAAAGTAACATAATTGGAAATATATACCATAGTCATGGATTAGAAGAATTAATATTGTTTAAATGTCCACCCAAAAAATCTACAGATTTAATGATCCCTATGAAAATATCAATAACATTTTTCACAGAAATAGAAGAAATAATCCTCAAATTTGTATGGAAACACACGCAAAAACTAAAATAGCCTAAGCAATCTTGAGAAAGATAAACAAAGCTAGATATATTTGAAATCTCAGATTTCAAGATATACCACAAAACTATAGCAATCAAAACAATACTGGCACAGAAACAGACGCATAGATCAATGGAACAAAACAGCCCAGAAATAAACCCATGCTTATATGTTCAATTAACCTATGTAAATGGGGACAAGAATATACAATGGGGAAAAGACAGTCTCTTTAATAACTGGTGCTGGGAAAATTGGACAACTACATGCAAATGACTGAAACTGGACCACTTTCTTATACCATATGCAAAAATAAACTTAAAATGCATCAAAGACATAGTGTTACAACTGAAACTATAAAACTCCTAAAAGAAAACATAGACAGTATGAGGGCCATAAAAACAAAAATAAGCAATTAGGATGATACCGAACTAAAAATACTTTTCACGGTGAAAACCATCAATAAAACAAAAAGGCAATCTAATAAATGGGAAAAATATTTGCAAATGATAGATCCTATATATAAAGGGTTAATAAGCAAATATATAAAGAACTCCTACAACTCAACACAAAAAAGAAGCAAACAATCTAATCACAAATTTTGCAGAGGACTTGAATAGACATTTTTCCAAAGAAGACATACAGATGGCCAACAGACACAAGATGCTCAACATCGCTGATCATCAGAAAAAAATGCAAATCAAAACCAAAATGAGAGATCACCTCATATTTGTCAGAATGGCTAGTGTCAAAAAGCAAGAGATGTCAAGTGTAGATGAGGATCTGGAGAAAGGGGAATGCTCAGGCTCTGTTGAGGGGGTATGTCAAATGGTGCAGTCACGATGGAAAATACTATGGAGGTTCTTCAAAAAATTAAAAATAGAACTACCATAAGACCCAGCAGTTCTACTTCTGTGTATTTATCCAAAGAAAATGGAAGCACTAATTTGAAAAGATACACACTCCTATGTTCATGGCAGCATTATTTACAATAGCAACAATATGGAAACAACCTAAATGTCCATTGATAGATGAATAGATAAAGAAGATCTGGTATGTACGTACACACACACACACGTGTGTGTGTGTGTGTGTGTAAACAATGGAATATTATTCAGCCATCACAGAGAATGAAATCTTGTCATTTGTGACAACATGTTTGAACCTAGAGGGTGATGTGCTAAGTGAAATGAGTCAGAGATAGACAAAGACCATATTTCACTTATATGTTGAATCTAAAAAATAAACATGCAAAAAAAAAAAAACACCCAGAAACAGAGTCATAAATAGAACTGATATTTGCTAGAGGAAAGTGGATGGGAGTTGGGCAAAATAGATGGTACAAATTTCATTATAAAATAAATAATTCATGGGGATGTAAAGTACAGCATATGAAATACAGTCAATGATCTCATAATAATGGTAACTAGACTTACTATGGTGATCTTAATGCATGTAAGTGTTGAATCATTATATACCTGAAGCTACTGTAATATTGCCTATCTACTTCAATAAAAAATAAACAAAGTTCAAAAAAACTGGACTGAGGTATATATGTCAAGACATCCAGTAGAGCCTATTTTATTGTGAATGCATGAAGACCAAAAGTGTCCCCATAAGTGTCTTTGGAATCAGATATCAAGCTTGTGGCAGTTGTCTTGAAAGTATTTCCATTATGAAAAATTCTCATTGTTATGGATACACCATACTTGAACTTACCAAAACATGCCTACTACTGAAGTTTTGATTTCAGAATCCTGTGCAATTCTCACTCTCAGTAGATAAATGACTCCAGTCTCTTCACTGCAAACCCAGCTATATATGCTCTTCTAAGAGAACATATTTAAATCTGAGTCTGATTTATCTTCTTTTGCCTCAATTCCAAGGTTTTTGTTTTTACCAATAATAAACTCTTTTCTGTCCCAACTATACATACCATCATCTTGATAATATTTGTCCTCTATATTTTATATAAAAACAAGTTTAATTTGGCTTATGACTCATTTGTAAACTCCATAACTTTAAATTTTCTGGTACATGTAACAAATATACTTTCTTCAACCATAACATTTTATTAAAATTTTATAAGCAGAATATTTTGGAGTGAGAGTTTGCTTAATTTCTGTACTCACTGTAATATTTGGGGAAAGTAGGTATTGTCAGGATCAAGAAAAAAAAATAGTATATATGTGAGAGACAGTGTTGAATAAAGCAGTGGCCTCACTCTTACGAGAATGGCTTAAATCCTAAGTTGTTGCCCCGACCTTCTTTTTTAAAAATATAAGGAAACCAAAAATTAAAAAATACTTTAGAATAGCTTCATTTTCACCCCTCAACTCAAAATTTATCAATATATTTAATGGCCAGTAGATTTGATATTATACTATGTGTTCGATTTCTCAGGAAAGCCCACTCCCATGTAGATGGCTAAGTCCCATGCAGAGATATTCTTTCTGTCTAGGTCTATAGTTTTCTATTCTAAGTGCACACCAGAAATACCTCCAAAAGTGGACCTTGGACAGTAATGTTAAGGAGCAGAGAGAGTGGGGAGGCTGTGCCCAGCTCCTGCTCTCACAGCTGCTGCAGGACACTGAGCTCCATAGAGACCGCACTGGGCCCCACAGGACTCTGTGCCTTGCTGAGAAAAATAATTAAACATGGACAACGGAGATCCTAAGAAGCCAAAAGGCAGAATGTGCATTCTTTGTGCAAACTCGTTGAGAGGAGCACAAGAAGCATCCAGAGGTGCCTGGGTGGCTCAGTCAGTTGAGCATTCGACTTGATTTCTGCTCATGTCATGATTCCAGGGTCATGGAATGGGGCCCCAAGCTCAGCGTGGAGCCTGCTTAAGATGATTCTCTGATTCATATTCATTCTCTCTCTCTCTCTCTCTCTCTCTGCCTTTCTCCCCAACTTGTGCTCTCACTCTCTAAAAAAAAGAAAAAAGAAAAAGCATCCAATTGCTTCAGTCAACTTCTCTGAGTTTTCTAAGAAGGGCCTAGAGGGTAAAGACCATGTCTGCTCAAAAGACAGAAAAATTTGAAGACATAGCAAAGGCAGACAAGGCCCGTTATGAAAGAGTAAATGAAAACTTATATCCTCTCTAAAGGGGAAACAAGTTAAAGGATCCCAATGCACCTCAGAGGCCCCTTTGGCCTTTCTCTTATTCTAAGTATCACCCCCAAATCAAAGGAGAACGTTCATGCCTCTCTATTGGTGATGTTGCAAAGAAACTGGGAGAGATGTGGAATAACTCTGACCCAGATGACAAGCAGCCTCACGAAGGCTGCTGAGCTGAAGGAGACATACGAAAAGGGTATTGTTGCCTACGGAGCCAAAGGAAAGCCTGATGAAAAAAAAAAAAAAAAAAAAAAAAGGGGTGTCGTCAAGGCTGAAAAAAAGCAAGAAAAAGAGAGGAGGAAGACAAGGAAGATGAAGAGGTTGAAGAGGAGGAGGAAGATGAAGAAAATGAAGATGAAGAAGATAACGATGAATAAACTGGTTTTAGCACAGATCTTTTTCTGGTCTATACAGTACGTAACTCCCCTTTACATAACTCCTTTTAAAGAAAAAAAAATTGAAATGTATGGTTGTGTAAGATTTGCTTTTAAACTGTACAGTGTCTTTTTTTGTGTAGTTAGCACACTACCAAATGTGTATTTAGATAGCCCTGTCCTCGTGCTATTTTCAGTAGCCACTAACCTTGCCTGGGACAATGTAGGGGTTGGAAATTGGCATGAAAATTTAAAACAGGTTCTTTTTGGTGCACAGAACAAATTAGTTGTATATGGAGATGAGGATTTTTTCATCTTCACTTGTCTCTGATGCAGTTTACACAAAATAATTAGCGTTCTGTTAACTGAATAGCACTCTGTAATTGCAAAAAAAAAGGAAAGAAAAAGTTGCAGCTGTTTTGTTGACATTCTGAATGCTTTTAAGTAAATGCAATTTTTTTAATTAAAAAAAGAGTATATCATAAAGTATGGTTCTTAGATTAGCAGTTTTAACATCACGTGAAAATTTGTTCAATAAATGAAAATTCTTGGGCCCCACCTCACACCTAACCAGAAACTCTGGGGATAGAGTAATCTGTTTTAAAAACTCTCCAAATGTTTGTGATAAACGCAAAAATGTGAAAATCACCAAGATAAACAGTTCTTATTATGTTCCATCATCCCTTACTCCAGGCTGAAACCCTCAGGAATAAGATCTTTCATGTAAAGTATAATAAACATCTCTAGCCACATGATATAGTTATTAGCAGAATGGTTTTTGGAACTCTTCTGGAATATTCCAGAATTTTCCAAATGATTTAATTTCCCTTACCACATTCTTACCTCCATAAGATGGGGATATTCATATTCATCTCCTAGAGTTGTCATAAGGTCCAAAAAGGTAGTATTTTTAAGCCCTTAGTAGAGTGATCTAACAAAAAAAATTAATAAAATGATAGCTATTGATGTTATTATTATAGATTTGGGTACATGTATACTTTATTGTTAATATAAAAATATTCTCACAATTATTATTATTGAATCTATTTTGGGTTTGGCATTCAGCTGACATTAGATATTCTTAGCTTATCAAATAATATTTATTATTGTATTTCTCTTTGTGTTGAGGAGATGATCTTATTTAATTTTTATAATTTCTTTTTTTCCATTTTATAAGTTTTTAGATAGGTAAAACCATGCTTTTCAAAGTTTAAAGCAACAATCCTAGAAAGCATAGTTTATTTGGTCATCAGAATTTATGTGTGTAGACATGCAAATATAACCAAAATAAACTATATAATATTAAATGAGATTTATTTTATTATTTTGTACTATATAGTCTCTATAATTCTATTATATTTAAGTAAAATATTCTACCACCATCCCCCACATAATATAAATAGTATGAAGAATCCTGATTAAGCATAATATAATTTAGCAAAAATATTCAACTACAAATTATAAAAATATTTTCCATCAAAAATAATGAAATCTTGCCAAGTGCAATGATGTGGATGGAGCTAGAGTGTATTATGCTAAGCACAATAAGTCAGAGAAAGACAAATACCATATGATTTCACTCATATGTGGAATTTAAGAAACAAAACTGATGAACATAAGGGAAAGGAAAAAAGAAAGGGGGGGAAACAAACCATAAGAGACTCTTAACTATAGAGAACAAACTGAGGGTTGCTGGAGGCAGGTGGGTGAGACAATGGGCTAAATAGGTCATGGGTATTAAGGAGGGTACTTGTTATGATGAGCACTGGGCATTGTTTGAAAATGATCAATGAATGAATGACTGAATCACTAAATTCTACTTCTTAAACCACTATTACATTATATGTTAACTAACTAGAATTTAAATAAAAACTAGAAAAGTAAATAAATTAATGAAAACACTGCCCAGTATGACAGAGTTGGTGTTCTCTTCTGTTTTCCCACAGCTTCTCATAATCTAACAGTGATTACATTGCATTATAATTATTTATGTTTTTATCCTTCCCTCTTACCAAAATATGAGTTATTCTAGCATACAAGCTATTCACCCTGTCTAGTGTAAAATGCATGTTGAATGTTAGCACAGTTCAATAACAAAACCACTGTGTCTGTGTTTTTATATTACTGCTCAGCTCATAGACAGAAACATTATTCCTGGTTTAAATGGTTACCAATAGTGTTAACTTTTTTTTATTGTTTTATATATTAGAATTTGTTTTCTCCAAGAAGGCATATAATTAAAAACGTCTAATAAAAGAAAAACAACGTCTACAAAAGAACACATTTTCAGGGTGCCTGGGTGGCTCAGTCGGTTGAGCGTCTGACTTCAGCTCAGGTCATGATCTCACAGCTCGTGAGTTCGAGCCCCATGTCAGGCTCTGTGCTGACAACTCAGATCCTGGAGCCTGCTTCAGATTCTGTGTCTCCCTCTTTCTCTCTGCCCATCCCCCACCCCCCACTCACACTCTCTCTCAAAAATAAACATTACAAAAATAATTAAAAGAACAAATTTTCAACATAGGGAGAGGATTTCAAACTTTCATGTTTGAAATACTGTTTTTCTTGTGAATTATATATCAAATCTTTATTAAAGCATTACTGCCTTGATTATGCAAGGTCATACTGATTTGCTCACACAATCTTTTACTCAGATTCAAGTTATTATAATTAGCATGAAAGTATTGATTACAAGCTTTCTTTTGTAGTCAGATAAATTCGCCTTTTCCTTAATGCCTTCAAAACTGTATCAAAGGATTTTCCAAGCCGTGACATGTTAAATATGTGTCAATTTCCATAACTTGATCTTGAATTGTAGTCAACTTTTCTGTGTTAAACACAAACAAGGAAATTCACCTAATTGTTGTAAACTCATTGTTACATTTCCATTTACCGACTTAAGTCAAATAAACGCATATATTTAAGAGTATTCAGAATCTGTTGCCTGTAGTCATTTAAACTTTTTGCAAAAACCTAATCCTCATATTTATTTCTTTCGTGATTACTCATGAGATGGGGGAAAAAAATGACCTTTTCTGGCTGACTGCCCATTGAATTCTGCACTCAGACACTGAAGGCAGCTTTGATTGTGTTTTGATGTTTTCACCAACCTATTACTGTATTGACTTGATGGCAGCCAAAACATACATTTGTGATCTCATTTTTCTCCAGCAGTTTTTTCCACTCAATCAGACATGTACACAAATATCTAGAGGACAGAAGAATGCTTTTAACTGAAGCAAATCTCTCAGGAATAGTATCATGCAAGAGCCTCTTTGAAAGACTGCAGTTTGCTGTTTGTGCCAAACATTCCTTTCCCTCTTAGAGAATCCCACTGAAATTAATGCCCAAAAGAAAAGATGCATTATAAACAAATGATTCTACTTTGCCGAATGTCCTCATACTGCTGAAGATTGAGTAGTAATTACATCTTTTTTTTTTTTATAAAGACCAAAAGATTTTTGCCATCTATTTTCTGTGACCAAGTATTAATGTGCTGCACTGTCACTTTGAATGAGCATTAAGGAATATTTCTCGCTGATGTCACGGGAGTGCAAAAATGGGCCTTTTTCAGAGACAGATTTCAAATCAGAGTTATCTTTCCCTGGTTCTCCTTTGCAGTTCACTACTACAATACTACATTACTTCTGATGCTAAAAGAATTAAATTATAGCAAAAATCTACATGTTATTATTGTTAAAAATGACTTTAGAATTCTTTTTTGATTATGTCCTTTCAGTTACAGAAATCATTTAAGAAAGTTTGAACTTTCACTTTATATAGTAAGGCTCAATATTGGACATCAAATAGTATTTTTTCACTGATAATGCACTATATTCATATTTGGCACCAAAAAAGTTCAAAATAAATAAATCAGTCTTCAAAACATTAAAGTTTTCTACCATAATGGAAATTCAAAAAACATGCTTAGCATTTTCATTAATATTTAGAGTATGCATCTAATTACACGATGTGACCATTTTATAGGATAAAAAACTAGACAAATTTTTGAATATTGACTAGCTGAAGATTCTAAATCACTCATCGCTCTAATACTTTTTCAGCATCAAACAAAATTTTGTGATGACAGAAAATAGCGAGGTTGAGAAAAAAAACACAATAATTTCTCTTAAGTTTGCACAAACAGAACATATTCTGATATGGAATGCCTTATGATTCTTTATAAAGGCTACCATGAGTTATCAAATTCTTTTGCCATCATTAAATCTTCCCAAACTTCTAGCCAAACTATGTTCACCAAAAATCAAAATTCTCATTTCTCCAAAATCATTAATCATTTCTATATGTCCAATAATTTTGAACAGCAATTCCCTAGCAGCTTTTTCTAAATTAAAAATCAACCTAATTAAACATTTCATAGGTAGGATAGATATCAGGTCAATGACTAATAGTTTTCCTTTTTTTTTTTTTTTAATTTTTAACGTTGTTTAAATTTTTTTGAGACAGAGAGAGACAGAGCATGAACAGGGGAGGGTCAGGGAGAGAGGGAGACACAGAATCTGAAACAGGCTCCAGGCTCTGAGCTGTCCGCACAGAGCCCAACACGGGGCTCGAACTCACAGACCGTGAGATCATGACCTGAGCCAAAGTCGGACGCTCAACCGACTGAGCCACCCAGGTGCCCCAATTTTCCTTTTTTTTTTATTGAAGCATAGTAAATACACAATGATCCATTAGTTTCATGTGTACAACCTAGTGATTTAACAAGTCTATATGTTATGCTATATTCACAAGTGTAGTGACCATCAGTCACCATACAACACTATTACAATATATAATTTGCTGTATTCCCTATGTTCTACCTTCTATCCCCATGATTGACTATAGATTTCTTATAGAAATTCAGAATTTCTTATAGAAATTCAGACAGAACATTTATATTGTCTGATTCAACCAGTTACTTATAATTTAGAATGAAATGTGGTAAACTAATAGCAAAACCAATTGATTTACTATTAGTATGAAAAATATTTTGGAGGGAAAACCATACTAAAAATGTATATAACCTACATAATCCTATAGCCTACACACATGTGGTCAGGCTATTAAAAATATATATACTAATGCGACTTCATTTTTGACTGATTTCATAAAAATTTAAATTCATTAAAAGTGTGAAAATCTGAAATGTATTTATCAAAGATTTAGTCTTCACTATTGCAAAAGGAGATTTCACCTCTAACTTGTACAGTTGTTTCAACCGTATCTTTCTGAAAGTGTTTCCTGGTTCTCAATACATTTTACCAATGTTAATTTTTTCTTCTTATGTGTTCATGAATAACAGCCTTTCTTTAAATAATTATCATTAAATTTCTAAAACGTGAAATTTAATCACTCCCAGCATTTTCTTCTGTCAATAAAATTATGCATGCCCTCTCTCCTTTGTACTGTGACTATGCCACTTTCTGTAAAGAGATATGAATAATCTTGCTTTGAATTAAATATTAATGGATAGTTAATTAATGGTATGTTTCTGTTAAGTATTTGTTAGACTGTAGAAAAACCAGGGGAGCTATAAAGTTCAAAAAGATACATTCTTATTTTTTCCTGTGGGGATGAAATGAACTTCCATGACATTATCATACATAGAAGGATGTGATCCCCAGTGTGCTGAGTTTTATTGGAGATCAGGACAGAGGAAGGTACTCCTGCAGGGAGGCATGTCCATAACATAGCTTTAGTGTTTAACTTTAAAGCATCATTGGAATTTTCATTAATCATCGGAAAGAAAAAATGAAGAAAGACATGAGGCATTGCAGTTTGAGGGGTTAACGTAAAATTATGCAAGCAGATAACTGTAGAATATTTGCAACATCAGTCAAGCAGTCCAGGTGTTTAGAATATGGGATATGGAGTTTTATACGTTTCTCTAAGCACAATAGCTTTTCCATATTAAAACCTTATTCCCTAATATTCAACTTCATATGCTCTTTTTCCCACTCTTCACTACTATGCTTCTCTTTCATACATATGTTCTAACTTATCCATGCTTTTTACTTAAAATATGATATTTAAAACTAGATATATCATATGTGCTTAGATCATTTTAACTATAGTAAGGCTGTTCTCTCTCTTGATCTGGAAGCCATAAGTAATTGGTACTAACACATATTTTAGACATTTTGCTAGCGGTCTTACCTGAGTTTATCCTCAATAAAATTGCAAGATTTTTTTTCTTACCCCCTCCACCAACCTTCTGTTAAATCAGGTCTCACCATTTGTAGATTATTTTTATACCTAATTTGAATCTCTTGGCGCTCAATTTGATTTTGTAGAATTTTGTTCTCTATAGCAACATACTTGTCAAGTTTTTCTCATTTTTTTAAAGATATTGTTGTGCATATTACAAAAAAAGGGAATTTGGTTAAGCTACTTAAATACTACTTAAAAAATAATCAAAGATCTCTATAGGTAACACAAGAGTTACATTTAATTTATATTGATTAAAGGATTAAATTGATTTTTCAAAATGACAAATTCGTAGAGTTGTAGATGCTCCTTTAGACTTTGACATAGATTTATGAAAATGTGTTTTCTATGAAATTATTCTGATTAACTTTGTAATTTTATATTTAAATATCATCTCTATATATTGTGAATTATAAATCACTCTTTTGTTGGTCCATAGGCTAAATTAATTAAATGTTTAACAAAACTGAGTATTAAAACATGAAATATATGTGTTATTTTCTATAGAGATATACTGGTACCATGTGAAAATAGCTTTCAAAAAACACTTTTCACATGTTTTTGTTCTTTGAAATTCCCTTTTTATTCAATTCTTTTTATTCAATTCCCTTTTTTCCCCCATTTGGAGTAAAAGAAATAATAAAATTGCAACTGAGTGTTACCACCATCCTTGCAAGTTATATTATATCATATTGCAAAGATTAGGACTTTCCCTTGCAAGTTATTCTTACTATACTGATATCACAAAAATATTCACTTCATAAACCATTTCTTCTCAAAATGTAGGCCCTATTAGCAAACCATTATTTTTAACACAGACTTTTTGTCTGAATTCAGGAAAGCATATCTAAGTTCCTGTTATAAAATTTCTCTTAGCACCTTTTAGGCAATACAGTAAAAATTTACCTAATCACTGTCTTCCTAAGCCTTTCTCTAAAAGACAAAATACTGAATTCAGATATAGTAACACTTTTTTTTTTCCAGATCCTATAGTCAAATTGTTTAGTAATAATCTTTGGAGCTCTGACAATCATGCAATTAAAAAAAATTATTCTTTATTGGGGGAATTCAGAGGGAGAGGGAGAGGGAGAGGGAGAGGGAGAGGGAGAGGGAGAGGGAGAGGGAGAGGGAGAGGGAGAGGGAGAGGGAGAGGGAGAATCCCAAGCAGGCTCCATGCTCAGTGCAGAGCCCAATGTGAGGCTTGATCTCATCACCACCCTGGGATAGTTACCTGAGCTGAAACCAGCTGAACCTGAGTTGAGACCACCCAGGCACCCCTCTGATAGACAGGCAAATTTTTCTAACTCCTTCCCACTGCTGGAAAAATGGATGCATCTTTACACTCTATGTTAACTTCAGAGGCATTTTTGAAAAATAGTAACAGAAATCTCTTTTCTAATTAATGAGTCTGGGAAATTAAGTGAAAAGATTTACATTGAACTATTCTGTATTTTTAATGACAAACAGGAACTTACATGTGTAATTTATTAGTACATAATCTGGTTATAATATTAAATTTTAAAAGTCAATCATCTTTTGCTCAAAGAACCTGGTGCTACCAAGTTTATGAACCCACAGTTTCCCTGTTGTGCCAGAGAAGGCACTAGTGGTTTGCTCTGAAAAATTAATCACTCTCCAATCATCTGCTTTCTCATTTTACGAAATAATTTAGAGCACCTTGGTATGCCAATATTTTTTGTTCATGAAGCAGTTAAAACAACACAAACATAAAGACAAGTAAACTATCTCGTATCATTATTGGTATCATAAAAAAGGCTTGAAGAAGCAAGGAAAATCTCTGGTTAAATTATTTTTGCTTAAACATTAAGCTCCTTAACTCAGTTCTCTCTACCTACTTTTTAGCATGAAAAAGGGTTGCAAATCACTGTGTCCCAACAATATCAAAACATCGTTCCTAAGTGAAAGTATAAATAGACAATTGATTTATTAATAGCACATAACAAACAACCAAAATATGACTGAATTAACTAAATTTTGTAGGTGACATCTGACAAACTCCTTCAGATTTTTTCCCTCCAAAATATTTTTTTTAATTTTTTTAATGTTTTTTTTTTTTATTTATTTTTGAGACAGAGAAAGACAGAGCATGAGCAGGGGAGGGGCAGAGAGAGAGGGAGACACAGAATCCGAAGCAGGCTCCAGGCTCTGAGCTGTCAGCACAGAGCCTGACACGGGGCTTGAACTCACGAACCGTGAGATCATGACCTGAGCCGAAGTCAGGCGCTTAACCGACTGAGCCACCCAGGTGCCCACCGTCCAAAATATCTTAATACGAATTTCTATTTAATTAAATAATGCTGTTTGCAAATTTCAATTTTTTAATGGAATCAGTTAGCTAAAATAAATGTGTTATACCAGAGGTAAATTCTGCTTATTTCACTACAATTAGAAAACTAAGTCAGATGCCTATTCTGTCATCAAGTGACTGTAGCACATGACATCCTAGGAGTGACCATTCCAGCAACATCCTATGTTTAACCATCTAGGTGACAGCGTGTGGTCCATATGGAGGTGCACACTTTTCCTTAACAATTTCTAAACAGAAAAAAACATAGACCTGGTAAAGTAGGTCTACTCATTTAAAATTACCAACAAGTTGATAGGAAGAATTATGTGATGCTAGTCAGTGCATGCCTTTATAAATAAAAGCTAAATTAACAAAGTAGGCTTTCATGCCTTACATTAAATAAATGGCATATTAGAATTTGCGCTTTTTCACAAACCAGTTTTGTTTAACGGATTTCGGTAATTTAAAATTATTTAAATATTATTTGAGGACTTGCTAGGTTTGGGTGAAACCATTAAAACAATATAAAACTATTAAATGTTTGAAACATGTAGCACAAAATTTTATAATCAAATTGTTATTTCTTCAAGCATGTACCTACATACTCTCGCTTTGACTCACACATTCTCATAGTTCGTTGCTTGAAATAATAAGTTTTATTGTATTAAAGAATAATTATACTTCAATGATAAACACATAAACCCATAAAATATGTTTATGTGAGGAGGAAAAGCATTTCAATATGGGATAAACTGCATTTATCAATGTGTCAGTTCCATAAAGTCAAAGTTTGATTTTTCCATGAAATGTTTAAAATAAATGTTTTATTTGAATCCATAGATCTTGTCACATAAAGAAACATTTCCAGTCAAATCAGGTAATTAGTGTCTCTTGAAGTCAGTTAAAGTGCTGTCATCCCTGTAGTTCCTGCATTCTTTCTGATACATATCTAATAAAAATTTGATTGATTGAAAGATACTACCTGTCATACAAACCTGGTGGAAACAAAATTAAGAAAAGGAAAAAAAAAAAAAAACATACTACTTCAGTCAAATGGCTCAGATCTTGACCAGGCCAACGGGGCAAATATCCATTTAAAGCAAATAATCTGAATTTCAAATGAGAGAGGAGAATCATCTTATAAATGTTAAGGGCTAAGCTAAACAAGCATAAAATAATGGATGAATAGATAGAAAAGGAAAGGATTGAGAGACTTACATACAATATAAGATGTAGGAATTCAGGGTGATTTAATTGGACTAGGATCACCTAAATGTATTAGAAACTTTGTGGTATGAAATGAGGGCAAACATCAATTAGATGAGAAGAGAATTGGGACACACGCATCAATATAATATTTGGAGAGGCAGAGCAGGTCTGTATGGTTGTACTGGACACCTTAAGGACCTTATGTAAGGCTGACCTCCCCTTCCTCCATCTGCTCCCTGATGTCATGTTAATTTTACATTTTCTCTCTTTATAGGCCTTGCTGATTTAAACACAGGCATATAATTGCTCCCAGCATAGTCAAGCAGATTATTTCTATTGCAGTGTGAAACGATGACAATAAGACGGGCTGACACTGTCTACATGTGGCATAAATTAAATTACATGAAACTGTCTCCAGCGTGGGAGACATATTTTCTGTCATATACATGCCAAAAATGTAATGTCAGTATTGTAACATGTCACCCATCTATCATTTTTCACATATCTGTGCAGGGCAGAATAATTATGAATAATCTCATAGAAGTGAATTTTTTGGACCAGCTCCAACAGATCTAGTCTTGGCCTAATTTTCACCTCAGGTTCTTGTTTCCTTTCAATCTTCATAACTAGAAACACTATCTAGCTGCTGCTCTGGAAATCATAAATTCAAATTAATACCCACATCATATTATAGTCCTCTGCAGCTTAGAAGGGTTGGTGCAATCCAAGGCCAGCTCTTTAATTTGCAGGGCCGCATACAAAATAAAAACGTGAAATTCCTTGTTAGAAAAGCAGGGGAAAAGTGTTGTTCGAGGTAATAAATATAAAGCTTTTTCCATCGTCTCATGACTTGTTCCACAAATTGCCACTGTGATGTTAATTTGCTTCCTAATGCCATTGTAGGTAAAGAAAAATAAAAATTTGAATCGTTAGCCTGAGTTTTACCATCAACTTTATGTGGGGTAATGGCAGTCTTAAAATCCCTGAAATTACAAATTTGCGTTTTATAGCTCACACATGCATATGTATTTTGTATGACAGGGGAAACACTGCAAAACTCAATTGCTTTTATTTCAGTTTTTGATACGTGCATGTTATACCAACACTCTCTACCTTTGGCTCATTGATACATAAGGAAGGGCTGGAAGAAAGAGGAATTATGGATTCCCCTTTCTTTTTCTTCTTTGTTATCATTTCACACTTTAAAGAAAATCTACATAGGGGCGCCTTAGGTGGCTCAAGAGGTTAAGCATCTGACTCTTGATTCTGGCTCAGGTCATGATCTCATGGTTCAGGAGCTAGAGCCCCACATCTGGCTCTGTGCTGAAAGGGTGGAACCTGCTTAGGATTCTCTCTCTCTCTCTCTCTCTCTCTCTCTCTCTCTCTCTCCCCCTCTCTCTGCCCTTCCCCTGATCATTCCCTCTCTCTCTCTTTCAAAATAAAAAAAATAAACTTAAAAAACTACAGAATAGATATTGATTTCTTGTGTAGAATTGAAATATTGTTTCATCATACATACAAGCACATACACAGATTCCCTCAGGCAAGAAAAAAATTATTTAAAGCGAGTAGTAACACTTATTTTCTTTTAATTGCTTAACACTTAAAAAATTAAAATCAATAAGATTTAACTGGAACTAGTCTTTGATAGGTAAAGAAATAAAAGTAAGGGGATGTAACTTCATTTGAAGGGAATAAGCATGGCAAACAATGCCAACGACCTAATTCATCAGTTGTTTTGTCACACACAGGATGGCAATATGAGGGAGGGATATATGGAGAGAGGAGGGAGATATGAGAAAACTTTAAATCTTTAAAGTTAGCTAAGAAAGTTGGCTGTTCCTCAAGGACCAATTGAATGATGAATGTGCAGATTTCTATTTGCAATAGCATCCCAAATGCTCCTGTATGTCAACAAACAAGTAAAACAGATGTTATCCTAGTCACCTATGGAGCCAAGAACAGATGGGCTGGATGTGCTGTGTGAGAACAAAAATGCACCAGGGCTGTGATCTTACGGAGTGGATTCCCATTGACCAAAACTATTTTCCAGTAGGACAAAAATTATTCAAAAGAAGACAACATTGGAGCTGACAAAGCAGTTTAGCTGTGGTCAGAAAGAAAGAACTGAGGTACTGGCAAAATCTACAGCGATGGATGGATAAAAACATACATAGGGACTGTACTTGCGTTATTTGGTATTTGTAAAATATTGAATAAGTGATAATCTATTGTTCATTATAACACATGTTTTGCTAATAAATATCCTAGGACAAAAGATAAATTATAATTACCAAAACTCCTGTTTAGTCTGCATAGGTTTCAAACTGTGTAATGCCTCCAAAGCTAATTTATGCTTTAAAAACAAAAACAAAAAAAACTTGACATAATGTTTCTTAGAAAATTTAAAAGGTGTAAAAATTATGCATATGCACAGATATGAATATATTTCTTTCTCAGAAAACTAGCAGAAGACAATGAAAATACATATTATTCATTTTCATACATTAAAATATAAATAAATTAGTAATCCAAGTAAGAAGAGTGTTCCTCTAATGTTTGTTTCTGACCTAATTAATTGCCCCTGATAAGAGGTTTTCCTATCACCTCCTTCCTCACGTGTCCGTAAGTCTATAGTCTGTAAAATATCAATTCTCTCTCTCATGCTCCCAGTGAAACACTATCTTAGGCAGGCACAAGTCAGGTTCTTTGAGTCCTTGACAGGCCATCTCCCAGTTTAATATCCAAAACTGTAGGATTAGTTGTCCTCCAGTTAAATAATCTGGATGTTAAAATTTGCAAAGAACAATTCCATCCCTTTTCACAACCACCCCCTCTCAACCTCCCAAAGGCAAAAGGCCTCCCAGTTCATCATCCGCCACACTTCTTTCTATATAATGCCTTAAAAATGCCCCGGAATGACATATCTCATACATTTTCCTGTCATCATCCTCCAGAATATAGTCTCCTCTGGAGATCACGATCTGTTACCAACAAACTCCCTATATCGTCATTCTGCCTTCTCAGTATTACGGCCACTTTCTTGTTCTGGTAAAACTTGAAATTTGAGGTAATATAAACACGTAAGCTCCTACTGGATCCCAACCCCACCTCCCCACCAACCACATACTAAGAAATCACTTCCACTAAAGAAAAAAAAAATTCTGGAAGAGAATGGAAGCTGGGAAGAAAGGAACAGAACAGCATGAGTTATTCATTTTCAAGGCTCTAATGTGGGGGTAGAATAAAGTTAGGGCTACTAGTACATCTAAAACTTGTTTTTTGTTTTTTTTTAAAGTCTTCTGGTCAGATGAACAGACACCAACCTGGAAACAACTAAAGCCTCTGGAATGTGAGAATGGAACATTAGAAAGGAGACTTTCAACAGTGGGGAGCCCTAGATCCTATATGTTATAAACTCTGCCCAATTTTCTGTCTGGCCCTGGAGTCATGCCTTTGAAGGGCAGAATGAGATTTGATAAAGTAAACTGAGGAAATAATAAATAAGAAGGATAAGCTGTATTCAGCTACAAACAATGGCCGAGATTGAGAACTATATATCTAAATGATACAAGTTCAAATTTTTTCTGAAATTACAGTACCTTTCCAAGTGACTGTTATATTTTAGTTCATTGATCCTAAATGTACTATGTTCAAATTATAGTTCTATACATTTTGAAATCATTAAAAAATGCTAAATTTCTATAAGATGCATGCCTCTTGTTGGGCAATAAAATCATACATCTGTGGAACCAATTATTTATAATTAACAGCTAAGTAAACTGAAAAGGGAAATTGACAAAGACAGGGAGAAATTTTAAATATCTTTTTCATAGTTGAAAAAATAAAATTGAAAACATCTCAAATTTGGAGGAACACGGGAAAAACATAATTGTATAATTGAGATTGATATAGTTAATTTTTTAATTAATGATCTGTACCATCTTCCCAAATTATCTTAAAAGTGTGTCAGGCAAGCTAACAGTGTAAATTCATTATGTGGTTATATTGATAAATCTGGAATTATATAACAAGGAAGGTAAAGGATACACATGTAAGCTACACAAACACAAATTATGCATATACACCTTAACAAACTTGCATATTTGTGGTGCTACAAGAACTTGTTAAAAGCTAAAACAAGGGGCGCCTGGGTGGCGCAGTCGGTTAAGCGTCCGACTTCAGCCAGGTCACGATCTCGCGGTCTGTGAGTTCGAGCCCCGCGTCAGGCTCTGGGCTGATGGCTCGGAGCCTGGAGCCTGTTTCCGATTCTGTGTCTCCCTCTCTCTCTGCCCCTCCCCCGTTCATGCTCTGTCTCTCTCTGTCCCAAAAAAATAAATAAACGTTGAAAAAAAAATTTTTAAAAAGCTAAAACAAGAGTTAATTTACTTCTTGCTTCTAAGTAGCCAGTTTATATTGTAGGTTTTATAAATGTAATATACTTATCTTATTAAGATAAAGTTTCATAGTCCTTCCAATAATTAGTGTTAATCTATAAATTTACTGAAAGGACCCTCACTTATTTTTGCAACAAAAATTCTTTTTTTAGAAAGTTTATTTACTTAGGGGCACCTGGGTGGCTCAGTCAGTTAAGCTTGCGACTTCAGCTCAGGTCATGATCTCGTGGTTCATGAATGAGTCCAAGCCCCACATTGGGCTCAGTGTTCACAGCTCAGAGCCTGGAGTCTGCTTCAGATTCTGTGTCTTCCCCTCTCTCTGCCCTACCCTGCTCATGCTCCATCTCTCTCTCTCAAAACTAAATAAATGTTAACAAAAATTTTAATATTTATTTATTTACTTTTAAGAGAGAGAGAGAGAGAGAGAGAGAGAGAGAGAGAATGCCAAGTAGGCCCCACACTGTCACTTGAAACCCAATGTGGGGCTCAAACTCACAAATCGTGAGATCATGACCTGAGCCAAAATCTAGAGTTAGACGCTTAACCAACTGAACCACCCAGGCATTCCTGCAACAAAAATTCTTATGTCTAGTGTGATAGAACTTGATAATGGATTCTATTATATGATGCATACTTAAAAATTTTATTTCATCTCGTATGTAATACACAAGGCATTGCCTATTTGAGGAAGAAACAGAAGATGAAGGAAAATAGGAACAATAAAAATAAGGAAGGAAGGGAGAAAGGAGAGAACAGAAGATGGAGAGAGAGAGAAAAAAGGAAGAAGGTAGGAAAGGAGAAAGTGACAAAGACTGAATATTCATATTTAATTACTCGTATTTAGCTCATGCTAGTCTACTTCTGAAAATAATAACTGATACTAAAAATTATGTTGCCACTTGGGTACATTTTAAAGAGAATATACACTAGATACAGAGTAAAAATTGAAACAACACTCACATGGCAAGCGAGTTAATCATCATTTATTTCTTTTGATTTCACAGTTAATTTGAATGGCTGAGAAAGCAAGCAATTGTTGTTGTCAGCCAGAATTGAGTTGGAACGAGATTATACAGTCTTCCTAACCTCTGAAACAGATTAAATTTGGTTTCCTAAGGTTTGCAATGAGCTGAATACAAGTTAAGCTGAAGTTGAATACAATTTAAATGACAGTTGGAAGTGTAAGCTACAAGCAGCATGTTGCCTAAATAAATCAGTAACCTTATAATCAGGAACTACTTGCACTTTTCAAAGGCCAATATCATTACTTCACAATTGGTATGATTTTCCTCTCCAGTAAAATTTACAATTTTTTTCAAGTGCAGATTTGTAAGAGCACTTAGAAAGACAATGTTCAAGGCTATTTTCCACCATATAATCTTCTTGATGGAGGGTTACCTTTAGCTCTTTCAAACTCTTCATCTAGAGAGATTTAGTCATTAGGAAGGTGTTGAAAACTTTTTAAATTTAGTTTGTCAAGATAACATACTGAATTTTTACTTATAATGTCCACCTTAATTTTAGAAATTTGACAGAAAATTCACCCTAAATGTAGGCAATCTAAATTTATCATCATCTTAGATGCTTATTGGTTTAAAGCATTCTGCCTGCAGCTGTAAATGAAATAGAGCTAAAAGAAAGGGGAAGGATACTGACAACCTCTGAGCATGTGCTATCAGCTATTTTGCAGAGGATATTACACATAATGTTTTATTTAATCTGAACACTTTCTCCAGAATGTGTGTCATTACCCATCACATCCCCATTGTTTTATTAGTGGAGACTGGAATTTCAAAACCTGAATCTACCCAATTTCCATTTTCAAATACTTTGTGCCATACCAAGCTACCTCAAATGAATGGGATGTTACTGATGGGAGTTTTTTTTGTTGTTCTGTTTGCATTGGTATCAACTCTAGTTTCGTAGGTTGAAATATTATATCTCAATAAATAAATATTATCTCAATATACTATATCTCAATATTATATCCCAATAAGTAAATTATATCAATGTAATATCACTGAAATAAAACAGATATATTATATAAAATATGAGGGGATAAAGATCAAACCTATGCTATTATCTACAATTTGCTATATATTCCCAAAGCAAAATTTTATAACAGAAAATGAAACAAGCCATTTAAATTTTAGCAGCACGGTAAGACCCCCAAATAGTTACTTACCTTTCTGTTCTATAACTTAATTTGGCACCTTTCAGTTCAAGTTTTTACCACTGTTGGGGCATCTGGGTAGCTCAGTCAGTTAAGCATTTGACTTCAGCTCAGATCTTGCAGTTTGTGGGTTCAAGCCCCATGTCAGGCTCTGTGTTGACAACTCAGAGCCTGGAGCCTGCTTTTGATTCTGTGTGTGTGTCTCTCTCTACCCCTCCCCTGCTCATGCTGTGTCTCTCAAAAATAAATAAACATTAAAAAATATTAAATTTATAATTTTTTTACCACTGTGAATGATAGATAAAGGATTAAAAATAGTGTTGACAAATTCAGAATTTCTAATTGCTGGAGGTTTAAGTAGTAAACAAGCCTAAGTAGAATCATTATCAAAAGTGATGGAAGGAGGCAGTTCAAGATGTGGCATGGTAAGATTCTGAACTTACCTCCTCTCACAGACACAACAAACATAAAGCTATACAAGGAATCATTTCCCCTGAGAAAAGATGTGAAAACTGAATCAATGGTACTTCCACAACAAAGGATCAACAGGTCACATCAAGACAGGTAAGATAGGTGGACACATGGTCTCTCCATAACCCTCACTCCAGCTATGATGACCCACAATAGGCAGGGGTCTCAAACCATATATGGTGCTTTTCCCTGAGAAACAAGGGATTTGTATCCAATTTCAGTCACCCCAACCCTTGGGATCTGCATTTGGGGGAGACAAACCCCCAAAATACCTGGCTTTGGAAACCAGGAGAGCTTATACAGAGAACCACAGAGCTATAGAGAATGGAAAACTTGCTCTTAAAGGCCTCACACAGAGACTCACTCACCCCAGGAATGAGTGCAAAAACGGCAGGTTGAAAACCACCTAGACTATGTTTGAAGGAGACCCACTTGTTAATCTTAAGACATCTTCAGGAGAGGCAGAAACCTATTAGGACTTTCTCTCTGGGCACAAAGGCACTAGTGGAATCCACTTTGTTTGTTTGTTTGTTTGTAAGCTTTCTTTATACTTTCCTAGTACCCATGCTGTAAGGTGCCATTTTGGTACACTCTCATTAACCTGGTAGTGCCAGTGAGTATGTCCCACCCTTCAATACCCCCCAGCCATGGCCCCACCACAGCAGGTCAGGTAAATGCCCTGCTTTCCCACCCTGTGCCTTAGCCAGGGTCCCATCACAAATGGCGGTCATGTAAAGCCCCCAAAGGGGGCATCCCTACAGCATCTGACTCTAGTGTCCAGGGAAGATTACACTTCTGGAACACAGGGGACATCTCCTACACAAGTTTATTTTCTAAGACTAAGAGAAATAGCTGTTCTACATAAAACATAGAACAAACACAGAGAATCAAGTGAAATGAGGAGACAGAAGATTATGTTTCAAATGCGGAAAAAAAGAAAAATGATAAAAATCTAATGAGCAAGACCATAATGAAAAGGAGAGAAGTAATCCCTCTGATAAAAAGTTCAAACTAATGGTCACAGAGATGCTCACAAATTTAAAAAAAAAATGGATGAACAAAGTGAGAACTTTAACAAGGAAATGTAAGATATAAGAATGTACCAAACACGAGTGACTCAGCTGAAAAACACAAGAATTGAAATAAAAAAATACACTTGAGGGGATCAACCGTAGACTCAATGGGGTAAAAGATTAATAAGTAACATGGAAACAGAGTAATCACCCAAACAGGGTGACCAAAAGAAAAAAAAGTTCTAAAAGATGAAGAGCTTGAAAGACCTATAGAACAACATCAAGCAGCATAAGATCTGCACCATAGGGATCCGAGAGGAAGAGAAGAAAGAAAGAAGCAGAAAAATTTATTTAAAGAAACAATGGCTTAAGACTTCTCTAATCTGAGGAAGGAAACAGATACCCAATTCCAGGAAGCCCAAAGAGTTTCAAGTAAGATGAAGCCAAAGAGATCCATACCAAGATATACTGTAATTAAAATGTCAAAAGTTAAAGTTAGAGAATCTCAAAAGAGCAGGGGAGAAAAACAAATTATTACATACAAGACTACCTGTAAAAGCTTATGATATAATTTTTTTTTACCAGAAATTTGGCTGACCAGAAGGGAGTAGCATAATATCTTTTAAGTGCTGAAATGAAAAAACAAAACAAAACAAAAAACCCTTCAAACCAGAATACCATATCCAGCAAGATTATCCCTCAGAATTTAAAGAGAGAATAAGAGTTTTCTAGACAAGCAAAAGCTACAGGAGTTTATCACCACTAAACTGGCTGACAAGAACAAGAAGGCTGACAAGAAAAGTACTAAAAGGTAACAAAATACAGGAAAGTAAAAATCTCACAGGTAAAGACAATATATATAGTAAAGGTAGGGGAATAGCCACTTATAAAGTTAGTATGAAGGATAAAACACAAAATAATAAAACTATAACTACAATAATTGGTTAAAAATTACACTCAGTAAAAGCATGTAAAATACAACATTAAAATCTAACACCACTTGGGGTGGTGAGAAACATATTTTTTAGACTTTACTTAAACTTAAGTTCTTACCAAGTTAATATAGATTGTTTTATACATGCAACATATATAACACATGTATATACATACATACATATGTATGTATATGCATATATATGTATATGTACATATATATACATTGTGTGTGTATATATATATATACACACACACATATATATATAGGCCTCTGTGTGTGTGTGTGTGTGTGTGTGTGTGTATACACACACACACAGTGACCTCATGAACTACAAAGCAAAAGTCTCAAAAACAATGAGAAAGGAATCTAAAATTAACACTAAAAAAAGTCACCAAACCCACAAAAGAGCAAAATAAGACAAGAACAGAGAGGAATGACAAAAACAAGGAATTGATTAACAAAATGTCAATAAATACATAACCATAAATAATTACTTTAAATATAAAGGTGTTAAATTCCCTGATCAAAAGACATAGAGTAGCTGGATGGGTTTAAAAAATCATCTATAGGGGCACCTAGGTGGCTTAGTCGGTTAAGCATCCAACTCTTGATCTCAACTGAGGTCTTGATCTCAGGGCCATAAGTTTGAGCCTCACATTGGGCTCCACTGGGCATGAAGCCTTCTTAAAACAAAACCATGTATATGTTGTGTGCAAGAAAATTACTTTGGATCTAATGATACATGCAGACAAAGTTAAGGGATTGAAAAAGACATCCTATGCAAATGGAAACAAAGACAAAGCTGGTATAGCTATACACATATTAGAAAAATAGACTTTAAAACAAACACTGTAATAAAGGACAAAGGACATTACTTAATAACAAAGGAGTTAATCTAACAAGAGGAGATAACATTTGTAAATATTTATGCACCCAAAATAGAAGCTCCTAAATACTTAAAGCAAATGTTAACAGACTTAAAGGGGAAAAAAATAACATAAAAATAATAAAGGAGTTTTATAAGCTAATTATAACAATGGGTAGATCATCCGGTCAAAAATCAATAAGGAAACATCAGTCTAAATGACATCTTGGATCAGATGAACTTAGATATATGTGAAACATTCCACCCAAATGCAAAAGGCAAATTCCTCTCAATTTATGATAAAGAATTCAAGAATATGCAATAAAGGACAGTCTCTTTAATAAATGGTGTTGAGAAAACTGAATATCCACATACAAATAATGAAACTAAAACAGTCTTACACTATACATAAAAGTGAACTCAAAATAGACTAGACTTGAAAGTAAGACGTGAAACATGGGCAACAAGTTTCTTGACATTAGTCTTGGTGTTGAATTTTTGATTCTGACTAAAAAGGCAAAGGTAAAAAAAAGCAAAAATAAATAAAACTACATCAAATGAAAAAGCTTCTGTATAACAAAAAAATATCAACAAAATAAGAAGTCAAGCTAATGAGTGACAGAATATATTAGTAAATCATATTTCTAATAGGGCATTCATATCCAAGATACACAAAGAATTCATACAACTCAGTGGCAAAACAAAACCAAAAACCCCAAACCATCTGGTTACAAAGTTGTTAGAGAATGTAAAAAGACATTTTTCTAAAGATATACAGATGTACAAGAGGCATATGAGATGATGTTCAATATCACTAAGTATCAGAGAAATGCAAATCAAAACCACGAAGAGACGTCACCTGTTAGAATGGCTAGTATTGAAAAGACAAGAAATAACTAGTAGTGAAGAGGATATGGAGAAAAGGGAAGGCTGGTACACTGTTGATGAGAATGCAAATCAGTGCGGTCACTATGGAAAGAAGTATTGAATTTCCCGAAAAATTAAAGATAGAATTACCACGTGATCCAGTCGTACCCAATGAAAATATTTATCTGAAGAAAACAAAAACACTAATGTGAAAAGATATATGCAACTCAATGTTCATTGCATCGTTATTTACAATAGCAAGATATAAACAACCTAAATGACCATTGATAGATTAATAAAGATGTGGTTATACTCATACACACACACACACACACACACACACACACACAAACACACACACACAATGGGATACTACTTAGCTACAGTAAAGAAGGAAATCCTGCCATTTGCAACAGAATGAACAGATTTTGAGAATATTATGCTAAATAAAATAAGTCAGGTGTAGAAAGAAAAATACCATATGATTTCAATTATATGTGGAATATAAAACAAAACAATCAAAGAACAAAATAAAACAGAATTTACAGATATAGAGAAGTGATGGGTGGTTACTAGACAACAGGAGTTTGGGGAGAGAGCAAAATGGGTAAAAGGCTTAATTGTCTGGTGATGGATGACACTACTTATTGTGGTCATCACTTTGTGGTGTACACAAAAATCTAACTATTATGTTGTACATCTGAAACCTACATAATGCTATACAACAATTTGCTTCAATTAAAAATAGTTTGAAATTTTAAAATAGAGGATCAACAGACTTGATTTAATATTCCTCTAAAGAAAGTGATAGATGGTTCAAGGTCTGGCATTTACTACTCTTATGTATTTTGCTAGGTTAAATTAGATAGTATGCCTTAAATGTGGTTACATAAATAAATACCACTAAGCAATTCAATTTAATAAAAATAATTAATGTTTGCAAGTCATTTATTTCAAAACATTACAGCACTGAAATAAGATTCTAAGTTTCTCAGTTCTGTTTGAACTTCCAATTAAATATTAATATACTCATTCATTCTTTTATTCGTTCAAACAATTCAGAACTTATATTAACCCAGAAACTGTTATAAGCTCTAGACATTCAATATGAAAGCAATATGTTCTCAAGAAGAGTATAGTTTGTGGGAAACAATACAATTAATGATGAAAAAAATCACTCAACAATCCCCAAAAATAATCTGATTAAAATGGGCAAGAGGCCTTGAATAGACATGATTAGAAACAATATTCAACATCACTAATCATCAGGGAAATGCAAATCAAAACCGCATGAGATATCACCTTGCATCTGTGAGAATGGCTAAAATAAAAAACAAGGAATAAGTGTTGGTGATGATTGGAATAAAAGCAATTCTTATGCACTATTGGTGAGAATGCACACTGGTATAGCTACTATGAAAAGCAGTATGGAGTTTCCTCAAAAAATTAAAAATAGATTTTCCCTCTCCCATCCCCCAGCTGAAATTCCAAAGAGAACCACTTCCCATCACTGAACTTGCTTGTACCATGCAAACAGCCAACGCTTTGCTTCTGTGGATCCATCCCTCCAATGGGCCTGCCTCCCTCCCAGTGCTGCAGGGCCCCTCCTGCAGGGCACCACCAATGGCAAAGCTAGCTAAGCCTGCCCCTTCCGCCCCTGTGCACCTTGCGGATCCACCCTATCTAATATGCCCTTGGCCAGGATCCCATCAAAGCAGCATCACAAGCCTGGCAGTGTGCAAGCAGCCCAGATAGGGGCCACACTACTCCACAGTGAGTCCTGCCCCTGGGGGAGAGGGGAAGATAAGGTACACACCAGTCTGACTGTGGCCCCAGCAGTGGGCTGGGGTCAGATATTGGGTCTGACTGTAGCCCCGCACACCAACACAAATTTCTCCAGACAGCATAGGGGAAGTGCCCTGCATTTTGGAGCTACCATGGGGACTAACCAAAATGGCAAAACAGAAGAACTGTCCTCAAAAGAAACTCCAGGAAGTAGCGACAGCTAACTAATTGATCAAAACCGATTTAAGCAATATAATGGAACAAGAATTTAGAATAACAGTCAGAAAATTAATCACTGGACTTGAAAAAAAGCATAGAGGAGAGCAGAGGAGCTATTGCTACAGAGATCAAGGGACTAAAAAACAGTCACGGGGAATCAAAAAATTCTATAAATGAGGTGCAAAATAAAATGGAGGTGGCCATAGCATGGATTGAAGAGACAGAGGAGAATATAAGTGAATTAGAAGATAAAATTATGTAAAAAGAGGAAGCTGAGAAAAAGAGAGATTAAAAAATCCAGGAGTATGAGGAGAGAATGAGAACCAATGAGAATGAGAAACAAAAGACATAGGGTATCAGAATGGATAAAAAAACAAGACACATCTATTTGCTGTCTACAGGAGACTCATTTTAGACCTGAGGACACCTTCAGATTGAAAGTGAGGGGATGGAGAACTATCTATCATGCTACTGGAAGTCAGAAGAAAGCTGGAGTAGCCATACTTCTATCAGACAACCTAGACTTTAAATCAAAGGCTGTAACAAGAGATGAGGAAGGGAATTATACAATAATTACAGGGTCTATCCATCAGGAAGAGCTAACAATTATAAATGTCTATGCGCCAAATGCAGGAGCCCCCAAATATATAAAACAATCACAAACATAAGCAACCTTATTGATAAGAATGTGGTCATTGCAGGGGACTTTAATACCCCATTTACAACAATGGATCGATCATTGAGATACAGGATCAATAAAGAAACAAAGGCCCTGAATGATACATTGGATCACATGGACTTGACAGATATATTTAGAACTCTGCATCCAAAGCAACAGAATATACTTTCTTCTCAAGTGCACATGGAACATTCTCCATGATAGAGCATGTACTGGGTCACAAAACAGCCCTTCATAAGTATACAAGAATTGAGATCATACCATGTACACTTTCAGACCACAATGCTATGAAACTTGAAATCAACCACAGGAAAGAGTCTGGAAAACCTCCAAAAGCATAGAGGTTAAAGAACACCCTACTAAAGAAAGAATGGGCAACCAGGCAATTAGAGAAGAAATTTAAAAATATATGGAAACAAATTAAGATGAAATACAACAATCCGTATGCTTTGGGATGCAGTGAAGGCAGTCCTGAGAGGAAAATACATTACAATCCAGGCCTATCTCAAGAAACAAGACAAATCCCAAATACAAAATCTAACAACACACCTAAATGAACTAGAAGCAGAACAGCAAACACACTCCAAACCCAGCAGAAGAAGAGAAATAATAACATCAGAGCAGAAAGAATATAGAATCTAAAAAAAACAGATCAGATCAATGAAACCAAGAGTTGGTTTTTTGAAAAAATACACAAAATTGATAAACCTCTAGCAAGGCTTCTCCAAAAGAAAAGGGAGAAGACCCAAATAGATAAAATCATGAATGAAAATGGAATTATTACAACCAATCCCTCAGAAATACAAGCAATTATCAGGGAATACTATGAAAAATTATATGCCAACAAACTCGACAACCTGGAACAAATTGACAAATTCCTAAGCACCACACACTTCCAAAACTCAAACAGGAAGAAATAGAAAACTTGAACAGACCCATAACTAGGAAAGAAATTGAATCAGTTATCAAAAGTCTCCCAACAGATAAGAGTCCAGGACCAGATGGCTTCCCAGGGGAATTCTACCAGACATTTAAAGCAGAGATATTACCTATCCTTCTCAAGCTGTTCCAAAAAATGGAAAGGTAAGGAAAAACTTCCAGACTCATTCTATGAAGCCAGCATTATTTTGATTCCCAAACCAGACTCAGAGACCCAGCAAAAGAAGAGAACTACAGGCCAATATCCCTGATGGATATGGATGCAAAAATTCTTAACAAGATACTAGCAAATCGAATTCAACAGCACATAAAAAGAATTATTCACCATGATCCGGTGGGATTCATTCCTCAGATGCAGGGCTGGTTCAACATTTGCAAAATCAATCAATAGGATCCATCACATTAATAAAAGAAAAGATAAGAACCATATGATCCTGTCAATTAATGCAGAAAAAGCATTTGAAAAAATTCAGCATCCTTTCTTAATAAAGGCCCTCAAGAAAGTTGGGATAGAAGGAACATATGTAAACATCATAAAAGCCATTTATGAAAAGCCCACAGCTAATATCATCTTCAATGGGGAAAAATAGAGCTTTCCCCTTCAAATCAGGAACATGACAGGGATGCCCACTCTCACCGTTGTTTAACACAGTGTTGAAAGTGCTAGCATCAGCAATCGGACAACAAAAGGAAATCAAAGGCATCAAAATTGGAAAAGATGAAGTCAAGCTTTCACTTTTTGCAGATGACATGATACTATACATGGAAAACCTGAAAGACTCCAACAAAAGTCTGCTAGAACTGATACATGAATTCAGCAAAGTCACAGGATACAAAATTAACGTACAGAAATCAGTTGCATTCTTACACACTAATAATGAAGCAACAGAAAGACAAATAAACTGATCCCATTCACAACTGCACCAAGAATCATAAAATACCTAGGAATATACCTAACCAAAGATGTAAAAGATCTGTATGCTGAAAACTATAGAAAGCTCATGAAGGAAATTGAAGAAGATACAAAGAAATGGAAAAACATTCCATGCTCATGGATTGGAAGAATAAATATTGTTAAATTGTCAATACTACCCAAAGCAATCTACACATTCAATGCAATCCCAATCAAAATTGCACCAGCATTCTTCTCAAAGCTAGAACAAGCAATCCTAAAATTTGTATGGAACCACAAAAGACCCTGAATAGCCAAGTAATACTGAAGAAGAAAACCAAAGCGAGAGGCAGCACAATCCCAGACTTTAGCCTCTACTACAAAGCTGTAATCATCAAGACAGCATGGTATTGGCACAAAAACAGACACATAGACCAATGGAATAGAACAGAGACTCCAGAACTGGATCCACAAATGTATGGCCAACTAATCTTTGACAAAGCAGGAAAGACTATCCAATGGAAAAAAGACAGTCTCTTTAACAAATGGTGCTGGGAGAACTGGACAGCAACATGAAGAATGAATCTAGACCACTTTCTTACACCATTCACAAAAATAAACTCAAAATAGACGAAAGACCTGAATGTGAGACAGGAAACCATCCAAACCCTAAAGGAGAAAGCAGGAAAAAAATCTCTTTGACTTCAGCCGCAGCAATTTCTTATTTGACACATCTCCAAAGGCAAGGGAATTAAAAGCAAAAATGAACTATTGGGACCTCATGAAGATAACAAGCTTCTGCACTGCAAAGGAAACAATCAACAAAACTAAAAGGCAACCAACGGAATGGGAAAAGATATTTGCAAATGACATATTGGACAAAGAACTAGTATCCAAAATCTATAAAGAACTCACCAAACCCCACACCCGAAAACCAAATAATCCAGTGAAGAAATGGGCAGAAAACGTGAATAGACACTTCTCTAAAGAAGACATCCAGATGGCAAACAGGAACATGAAAAGATGTTCAATGTCACTCATCATCAGGGAAATAAAAATCAAAACCACACTGAGCTATCACCTCACACCAGTCAGAGTGGCTAAAATGAACAAATCAGGAGACTATAGATGCTGGCGAGGATGTGGAGAAACAGGAACCTCTTGCACTGTTGGTGGGAATGCAAACTGGTATAGCCGCTCTGGAAAACAGTGTGGAGGTTCCTCAAAAAATTAAAAATAGGGGCGCCTGGGTGGCGCAGTCGGTTACGCGTCCGACTTCAGCCAGGTCACGATCTCGCGGTCCGTGAGTTCGAGCCCCACGTCGGGCTCTGGGCTGATGGCTCAGAGCCTGGAGCCTGTTTCCGATTCTGTGTCTCCCTCTCTCTCTGCCCCTCCCCCGTTCATGCTCTGTCTCTCTCTGTCCCAAAAATAAATAAAAAACGTTGAAAAAAAATTTTTTAAAATTAAAAATAGATCTACCCTATGACCCAGCAATAGCACTGCTATGAATTTACCCAAGGGATACAGGAGTGCTGATGCATAGGGGCATTTGTACCCCAATGTTTATAGCAGCACTTTCAACAATAGCCAAATTATGGAAAGAGACAAAATGTCCATCAACTAATAGATAAAGAAATTTGGTTTCTATATACAATGGAGTACTACGTGGCAATGAGAAAGAATGAAAGATGGCCTTTTGTAGCAACGTGGATGGAAGTGGAGAGTATTATGCTAAGTGAAATAAGTCATACAGAGACAGATACGATATGTTTTCACTCTTACGTGGATCCTGAAAAACTTATCAGAAGACCATGGGGGGAGGAGAAGGGAAAAAAAAAGTTACAAAGAGGGAAGGAGGCAAATCATAAGAGACTCTTAAAAACTGAGAACAAACTGAGGGTTGATGGGGGGTGGGAGGGAGGGGAGGGTGGGTGATGGGTATTGAGGAGGGCACCTGTTGGGATGAGCACTGGGTGTTGTATGGAAACCAATTTGACAATAAATTTCACATTAAAAAAATTAAAAAATAGAAATACCATATAATCAAGTAATTCCACTACTGGGTATTTACCCTCCCCCAAAAAACAAACAAAAATCATTAATTCAAAAGGATATGAACCCCTATGTTTATTGCAGCATTAATTACAATACCCAAGATATGGAAGCAATCCAAATGTCCTTTGATAGATGAATGGATAAAGAAGTGATACATACACACACACACACACACACACACACACACACACTTTTAGAGCTAATAAACAAGTTAAGCAAAGTTGTAGGATAAAGGATCAATATAAAAAATTAATTACATTTCTATACATTAACAATTAACAATCTAAAACTGAAATTAAAAAAAATTTCCACTTACAGTATCATCAAAAATAATAAAATGTTTAGGAATAAATTAAATGCTAGATTTTTACATTGAAAACTATTAACTATTATTAGGAGATTAAATAATTAATAAATGGAAAAATAGTGTTTATGATCGGAATGATTGTTATTGTTAAGATGGTCATATTCCCAAAATTAATTACATGGATTCAACATACATAGTTACATAGCATGTTCAAAGGTTATTTTGACCTAATAAAGGACTATCTTACTTTATTTTAGAGTTCATTTATTTATTTTGAGAGAGAGAGAGAGAGAGAGAGAGAGCATGAGCAGTGGAGGGGTAGAGACAGAAGGAGAGAGAGAATCCTGAGCAGGCTCTGCATTGTCACCACAGAGCACTGATGTAGAGCTCAAGCTCACAAACCATGAGATCATGACCTGAGCTGAAATCAAGAGCTGGACGCTTAATTGACTGAGCCACCCAGGTGCTCCAAAAGGACTATAAAGAGAAGAGGGAAAACTCTAGGGCAAAATTCTTTCAGGAAGAACTTCCTATATTTAGTAATTTATAACTATGTTTTCTGATTTCACATAATTTGTACATTGTGGGGGAAAAAGAGACAAGGACTAACATTTTAACCTATAACATTATATTCAAGTAGTTCACTATGAGCATACAATTATTAACAAGGAAAAATGTGATTGAGAGATGAGCATTTTGATTCACAATATTAGTTATACATTGAATTAAATATTACTACATTATTTGCCCATGGACACCATGTAATAGCTAATTTAGATTATATGATTTGAGTTCAATAATTACTGAGATTAACAAGTTTTCTCTTACGTAAATATTGTTATAGTCTTAAAAGTAGAATATGCAAATATGAACATAATTTTTAAGAGATACAGTAATATTTTTATCAGCATCCCAACTCTTAAATAATATCTACTGAATATCACCTGATATTATAGCTGTATATATTTGAAGGTAGCAGTGTTATCAAATCACTTACAGACATATTAATAAGTTTCAATGAAATTAATTTTTTATATTGGAGATATAAATATCTTTACAGAAAATGTAATGTTGTGAAAAGACAGATAAATTTTTCCTTTATTACAGGTAACTCTAGATGTTCAAGTAAGTGTGCTAAACATTCTAAAGAGTATACATTTCTATTAGATATTAGGTAGATGTACATTATAAGTGGAATTGTGTTCCCCCTAAATTCATGTGTTGGTATCCTATGCACACAGTGTGACTGTATTTGGAGATACGGCCTATAAAGAGGTAATAACAGTTAACTGGAGTCCTAAAAATGGGAACTTAATCCAATAGGACTTATGCCCTAATAAAATAAGGAAGAGACATTTCTCTTTGCAATTCTGTGCACAAGCGTGCGCATGAGCACGCACACACACATACACACACACATACACACACACACACACACACAGGCTATATGAAGACATAGGAAGAAGACAGCCATCCACAAAACAAGGCAGAAAGCTCTTAGAGAAAGCTAACCTGCTGGTACCTTGATCTTGGACTTCTAGCCTTCAACACTCTGAGGGGAAAAAATTTCTATTGGTTAAAAGCCACTCAGTCAGTGGTATTTTCCTATGGCAGCCTAAGGTAATGCTATGGAATAATAGCTATGAAGTCAGTGATTCCTAAGAGTGCCTTCTCTTCTCAGAGAATATCACCATATAATAATAAAGTATCATAAAATTCATGGAGGAAAAAAAATCATGGAGCAGTACTGTCTATCCCTAATCAGATAGGTGAGAGTAGTTTTTCTGTAAGCAACCATTTCAAAGAAAATATCAGGATGGCAATTCTTTTCTGATGGTGCCTAAAGCAAGGAAAGGACAGTCATAAAATTATTTAAACAAATAGAATGAGTTTTTCTAAAAATAAAAAGAAAGTTTATCTAATCCATTAAAATAGACTGCATAGAAGAAATACTTCTCTCTTAAAAAGAATTACTTCAAGAATACAAAAAAGATAGACAATCTCTAATTCAGGTTTTTAACAATAGTCAAGAGGATACTGTTGTTTAGAAAATGAGAGTAAGAAAACTTTAAGGGAAATAAGCTGAATTTCAGGTAAAACTGTTTGTAGATGAAAATAACAATTGTCTGTTACAAATAATAATTTTGGCAAGAAACAAATACTGAATGAGAAGAAAAAAACAGGAATGTAAAAATCATAGAAGTTGAGATATTCTCCTAGGACTAAAATGAATAAGATAAAACAAAAACATTAACAGTGCCAACAAAAAACTAAAAACACGGGGACAGTTCCAGAAAAACCCACTTGTTTATTATAGAATTAGATTCAGGAAAGAAGCACTAGAAATGATGGAAAAGGAACAATAAGAGATTTTGTATGCTAGGAAATAAAGTTTTAATGTAGACAAAAATTAATAAAAATATCTTGATATTTAAACATTCTAGTACTTTTATTCAATTAAATTATAAATTAAAATTTCTAAAAGTTTCTAGGCAGGAAAAAATATATAAACCTAAAAAAAAGTAAAAATTACCCAGCAGTACAATTCTTTACAATATAAAACACCAGTTTATGTAAAGATTATGATAGCAACAACATGGATAGATCTAGAGAGTAAAGTGCTAAGTAAAATAAGCCCGTGAGAGAAAGACATATACTGTATGATTTCATTCATATATGGAATTTAAGAAACAAAACAAATGAACAAAGGGAAGAAAGAGACAAATCCCAAAACAGACTCTTAACTATAGAGAACTCATGGTTACCAGCAGGGAGGTGGGTAGGGAAGATGGGTGAAATAGATAATCAGGATTAAGAGCACACTTATCAAGATGAACAATAAGTAATATATGGAATTACTGAATCACTATATTGTACACTTGAAACTAATATAACACTATGTTAGTGACACTAGAATTAAAATTAATAAACGATAAAAATACAAAACTTTCATAAAAAAAAGAGAAAAAGAAAAAACCATATGGTTTAATAATAACATAATTCTTCAGGTAGCCACAAGTCTGAGTGCTGTTGAAATATAAATTGAAATATAAAATAAAAAATATTTTTTTAAGTATTAAGAATTCTTTCTGAATAAAAGTTCAGGAATATTGCATTCTTATTGGCATAGACGTAAAACAAAACAGAAACACCACCAAAAAAGAATTCTAGATTTACGTCATGTAAATCTAGATACATGATAAAAGATACAAATAAAAGAAAGGTAGCATCTAAGATATTCAGTTTAAACATGATCAAATATCATCATCATCATCATCATCATCATCAAATTAATCACCATCACCACTACCATTACCCAGATTATATCAACAAAATGCCAAGGGGGGTGATGAAGTGAAGACATGTTAAACTTTTAACTCATAAAGTTAGACTGAAGATATCCTGTTTGATTTTACTTTAACCTTGATGACAAGAATGGATATAAGATTTTTAAAGCTTAGTAAAGGTAACCACTAATAGGATGACAGGATGTATGCCGTCACCTAAAACAAAAACGAGATCATACAAAAGAAGAGATGAAAAAGAGAGGAGTGAAGACTTAGAGAACATAACTTCAACTTTAACACTAATGAATTCACAGCACATTCATATAATAAAATATAATAATACTAGAATTATTATTTATAAGCATATTCATAGAAAATAAATTGTCACTTATGTTTTTAATAATGGAAAACTAAATCTTTAGATGCAATATAATTCCAGTTTTATTTAGAAATTCATCATAGTTGATAACAATGACAAAGATAATCCTGGTTTATGGAATTATAAATGTAATCTTCAAAATACTACTATGAAATAGGTACAATTATATCTGTGATGCAGATTTGAAAAATCAATATGAGAGTTTCTGAAATTTGACAAATTTCACACATCTAGACAGTTTTAAGGTACAACTCTAAATTATGATGGTCTCCGAAGCCTGAGTTTGTATGAAAATATTAGTAAGAAAAGGTAACCACAATGTTGACAGTGTGTCCTCTAAATGAGGTATTATTGAAAATTGACATTTAATACTTTCAATAAATATGTAAGGTTTTGCAAGAAAAATGCATGACATTAAAACTCAAATATGTCATATATTAAAATGTATATTTTTAAATGGGTAGATGATGTGTTAAAAAAACAGTTTATAGAAATGCTGTCTCCATGGTTTATTTTTTGCTAAAATTTTTTTTTCAGGGAACGCTTAACACTAGATTCACCATCAACCCTAGGGGTTAGGAAGGGTGTAAGTGCTAGGCTGCCTGCACGCAAGAGCAATCAGAGCAGAAAATGAGGCCAAGTTGAAAACATTCTAAGTAAACAAAGAGTGGCACTCTCAGTTGCATTAGGAACTTAACCAAAGCCTCTGCCAACCATAGGCTGAACAGTAAGATACCATGACCCAGGGCAACTCATAGGAAACCAAGCAGAAAACCAAGAGGACTGTGTCTGTATCTAAGGCTTCATACTCTCATAAATGATCAGAATGATTAAAGAGGAAGAATCGAAGCTACTAGTCTCTGGGTGAAAGTGGGGCAAAAAAAACATTTTACTAAGATAACAGACTCACACACACACACACACACACACGCACGCACACACACACACACACAGACCCACACACAATGGGAAAGTTTGTGTATGAATGTTCTCATTCGCAAAGTGGTCTTAAGCACAGTCTTAAGACATAAGACATCAGTGGCTTATGCTGATCTTGGAAAATCTTTAAATAAACAAGCTAAAAGATTTTTTTAAAAAAATCTGTGTGGGAACATTAGGGGCTACACTTCGTAAAGAAATAGATTTCACATAATCAGTTTAGCCAAGTTATTAAATAAATAGATAACCATGAAAACAATATCACCATTAAGGATAAGGAGTTGAGTGTTCAGCGTAGCTATCCTAAGTTAATATTAATATATTAGCAATTATATATTAATTACATATATACCATTATAAATAATTGATAATATATTAATTTAGGTCTATAATGTCTAGCTTTCAACAAAAAATTCAAAACATGAAGAGTAATAGGAAGGCATGCCCCTTATACAGAAAAATAAGGTAATAAAATCTGTTTTTGAAAGAGCCTTGATGTTAGATTTGACAAAAACAAGACTTCATCTTTTATAAATATGTTCAAAGAACTAAAGGAGATAATGTCCAAAAATGTAGAGATGGTATGATGACAATGTATCATAAAATAAGGTATGTCAAAAAAAAGAGATAGACATTATAAAAATAATCAAATGAAAATTATGAAGCTGAAAACCACAATAACAAAATAAATTCTCTAGAGAGCTTCAAAGTAGATTTTTAACTGGCAGAAAAATAGCAACCTTGAAGACAGTTATTGAAGATGATGTCATCTGAAGAATGGAGGGAATAAAAAGAATGAAGAAAAATGCATAAAATCTTAGAGAAATGTGGGCTACTTCAGTACATCAATATACACACAATGAGAATATCAGATAGAAAGGAAAGAGTAGAAAGGACATACAAATATTCAAAGAAATAATAGCTAAAAACTCTCTGTATTTGATGAAGAATATTTTCTACACATCTAAGAAACAATTCCAAATAAGATAAACATAGAAGACACATATCCAGACACATCACAAATTATTGACAAAGATAATGAGAAAAATCATAAAATGGAAACCCCAATAAGGTTAACAGATGACTTTCAACAGAAAAATGGAGACGAGAAAGCACCTGAACTGCATATTCAAAATAATGAAAAAAAAAGTCCCAAACAACCATCTTAGAGCAAAACCACATATCAAAAATATAGATGAAATAAAAACATTTAAAGATTGTCAAAACTGGAGAATATTTGTTGTTAGTACACTATCATTCAAGAAATACTAAGGAGCTTTGTATCCGAAATCTATAAAGAACGTACCAAACTCAACACCTGAAAAACAAATAATCCAGTGAAGAAATGGGCAGAAAACATGAATAGACACTTTCCAAAGACATCCAGTTGGCCAACAGACACATGAAATGATGCTCAATGTCACTCATCATCAGGGAAATACAAATCAAAACCACACTGAGATATCACCTCATGCTGGTCAGAGTGGCTAAAATGAACAAATCCGGAAACTACAGATGCTGGCAAGGATGTGGAGAAATGGGAACCCTCTTGCACTGTTGGTGGGAATGCAAACTGGGCAGTCATTCTGGAAAACAGTGTGGAGGTTCCTCAAAAAATTAAAAATAGAACCACCCTATAACCCAGCAATAGCACTGTTAGAAATTTACTCAAGGGATACAGGAGTGCTGATGCATAGGGTCACATGTACCCCAACATTTATAACAGTGCTTTCAACAATAGCCAAATTATGGGAAGCGCCTAAATGTCCATCAGCTGACGAATGGATAAAGAAGATGTGGTTTCTATATACAATGGAATACTACTTGGCAATGAGAAAGAATGAAATCCTGTCATTTGCAGCAACATGGATGGAACTGGAAGGAATTATGCTGAGTGAAGCAAGTCAGTCAGAGGATAGATATCATTATGTTTTCACTCATATGTGGATCTTGAGAAACTTAACAGAAGACCATGGGGGAAGGGAAGGGGAAAAAATAGTTAGAGAGAGGGAGTGAGACAAAACACAAGAGACTCCAAAATATAGAGAACAAACTGAGGGTGGATGGTAGGGTTGGGGAGAGGAGAAAGTGGGTGATGGGCATTGAGGAGGTAACTTGCTGGGATGAGCACTGGGTTTTGCATGTAAGCCAACTTGACGATACATTATATTCATAAAAAAAGAATGAAAAAAATACTAAGGAGTTCTTTAAAGTCAAGTGACTAGACAGCAATTAAAAACAAAGAATTCTGGTTAAGGTAATTATGTTGGTAATTATAAAATACACTCTTATTGCATATTTCTTCATCTTTCTTTTATTAACTGGCTTTAAAAAGTAAATACACAAAACAGTAAGGATTAGAATGGAGAGAAGAAAGAATATCTAATTTATAGGATGCAGATAAATAGTGGTTCAACTGAAATTTATAGCTTTAACGCTTATGTTTAAAAAAAAAGATCTCATCATCATTCACCTAAAATAATTTAAAATGTAGAGCCAACTAAGTATACAACATTGATAAATAAGGAAATAATGATTAAAGCTGAAATAAGTGAATCTGAGTGTAATACATATGGTTATATATATTATTTTCAATAGATAAAATCAACAAAAGCAAGTTGATAGTTTCAAAAGACAAAAAAAAAATTGACAAACCTCTAGCTAGACAAGCCAATAAAAGAAATAAGGCTAAAATTATTAAAACCAAGAATGAAAGAGGTGGCATCACTTAGTGACAATAAAAAATTAAAATGGGATATTTTAAAGTTAAGTCACTTTGTGAAATGGACAAATTCCTTGTAAAAACAATAAACTACCAAACTGATTAACAAATAAATTTTAAAAAACTGAATAAACCTATAGTAATAAAACTGTTGAATTACTAATTTAATTTTTTTTTACATAGAAAATTCCAAAATTGGAATGACTTTACCAGACGATTTAATCAACTATTTGAAGAATTAGTATCAATCCTTCACAAAAGTTCCCCAAAATAGAAAATAGGTGAATAATTATCATATAATTTTTTTAATTGAATGTTTATTTTTAAGAGAGAGAGAGAATGAGCAGGGGGGGGAAGAGAGAGAGAGAGAGAGAGAGAGAGAGAGAGAGAGAGAGAGAGAGAATCCAAAGCAGGCTCCACACTGTCAGCATAAAGCCCAACATGGGGCTTGAACCCACAAACCATGAGATCATGACCTGAGTGGAAGTCAGATGCCCAACTGACTGAGTCACCTAAGTACCCCTATAATTTTCTAAGGTATTAGCCTGGAGTCAAAACTAGACAAAAACATCACAAGAAAAAGAAACTATAGACCAATATATTTTCTAAATATAGATGCAAAGATGCTCAACAAAATATTATGAAATTTAATCCAGCAATACATAAAAGGAATTACATGCATGACCACGTAGTCTTTATCTAAGAAATACGGCGTTGATTTTTACATAGGAAAATCAATCAATGTTACAGACTATTTCAGCAGTATAAAGGACAACCACATGCTCATATCAGTAAAAGTAAAATAATATTTGACAAAATTCAATACCATTTCATGATAAAAACACTAGGGACAAAACTAGGAATAGAAGAGAATTTGTAAAACTGTTAAACGATATCCACAAAAAGTCACAGATAATATCATTTTAATGGTGAAAAATTGATCAGGAAGACAATAAGCATATGCTCTCTTGCCACTTCTCTTCAACATTATAATGGAAGTTCTACTCAAGGCAATTAGGAAAAAGAAAGAAAAGGTATCCAAACTTAAAAGGATATAAAACTTTCCCTACTTGCAGATGACAAATTCTCATATACAAAAATACCCTAGGAAACCACACACACACACACCATCAGAATAAACAAGTTCCATCAGATTAACGAATATAAGATAAGTATACAAAACTTTTTTTATTTCCATGCTCTAGCAATGAACAATCCTACTGTTAAATTAAGAAACTAAAACATTTAAAAAATTATCAAAATACTGGGGTGCTTAGGTAGTTTAGTCAGGCATCTGACTCTCGACTTCATCTAAGGACATGAACTCAGAGATTTTGAGTTCGAGCCTTACATCAGGCTCCTGCTAACATCATGGAACCTGCTTGGGATTCTCTCTGCCTCTTTCCCTTTGCCCTTCCCCCACTCTCACTTGCTCTCTCACAAAATAAATCAATTTTAAAAAATTAAAAATCATCAAAATTCTAAAACACTCAAGAATAAATGTAACAAAAGTGTAAAGACTTGTTTGTACACTGAAAATTACAAAAAATTATTGGAAAAAAAATCAAAGACCTACATAATTGGAAAGATATCTGTGTTAATGAATTAACAGACAATTGTTAAGATGGCTCTACTCATCAACTTGATCTACATATTTAGTGTAATCACTGACAAATTCATAGTACCCATTTTTGTGTGTATGTACGTGTGTAAAAATTGACACGCTGATTTTAATATTCAAATGGAAATGGAAATGATCTAAGATAGCCAACATAATCTTGAACAAAAAATACTGGAGGATTCATACTTCCTCATTTCAAAACTTTCTATAAAATTACAGTAGCATAACAATGTGGTACTAGGCCAAGGATAAACAGAAAAATGGAATTGAGAATTCATAAGAAAAAAGGAACCCTAACCATCATGATTAATTGATTTTTGACAAAGTTGCCAAAATAACTCAATGGGGAACAAATCTTTTCAACACATGGCGTTGGGGCAACTGAATATGAACATGTGAAAGAACTAGTCAGGCCTCTTATACTATGCATAGAAATTAACTCTAAATAGAAAGTAGACATAAATTTAAGATCTAAAACTATAACACCCTTAGAAAGATACATGACAGCAATTCTTTGTGAGTTTGGATTAGGCAATGATTTCTTAAATATTACACCAAAGCACATAGTACAAAAGGAAAAGTTTAATTTTTTGGACTATATCAAAATTTAAAACGTGCTGCAAATAATACCATTAAAGAGAAAGACAATCTAAAGACCTATTTGGATTCGTATATCTGATAACAGACTGTTATCTAGGATATTTAAGAACACTAAAAAATTAATAATAAAAAAGACAAGTAACTCAAATGACAGCAGTTGTACAAATCTTTTCTCAAAGATGATATACAAATGACTACATCCAGTTGACCTTTGACCAACACAGGGATTCGGAGTGCTAATCCCCCATGCAGCTGAAAATTGTGTATCATTTTTGATTCCTCAAAAACTTAACTACTAATAGCTTCCTGTTGACCTGAAGCCTTACCCATAAGAAACAGTTGATTAACACATATTTTGTATGTTGTATGTATAATATATTATTACAATAAAGCAAGCTAGAACAAAATAAAAGGTTATCAAGAAAATCATAAGGAAAATACATTTACAGTACTATACTGAAAAAAAATCCATGTGTAAGTGGACTTATGCATTTCAAACCCAGGTTGATGAAGGGTCAATCATAGTGGAAATGTCAATATTATTAGCCATTAGGGAAATGCAAATCAACACTACGATGAGATACAACTTCACACTCACTATGAAGAGTATAATCAAAAAGATAAATCACAAGTGTTGGCACGACGTAGAGCGATTTGAATCCTCATACATCTCTGGTGTAGTGTAAAATGGTTCTGGACTTTGGAAAAGACTGTTTGACCCAACAATTCCACTCTTAAGTTTATATGCCAAAAACGCATGAAAACATGCCCATACAAAAACTTGTTGATAAGACATTCATAGCAGCATTATTTTTAACAGCCAAAAATTGAAAATGATTCAAATGTCCATCAACGAAAGATGTGAATTATATCTTAACATAGATGCTAAAAATTATAATGTTAATGCTGTAATTAAAACGTAACTTTCATATTAAACATACTAACATACTTTTAAGTTAAATCCCAACACCAATTGTTAAAAAGGTTTAAATAAAGTTAAACCAATTAAAAGGACTTCTGTTAAAAGATAAACTGAGGCATATGATAAATTGCGTTTATTTGGGCCAAAATCAATTTAAATCAGGCAGTACCCAATCTAACAGATGGAAAAGAGCAAGGAGCTAGTCAAAATGAAACACTTTTATAGGCAGAAAGGAGTAGGAACCAGAAAGTTACACTAGGCCAAGAGTGGACTGGTTATTGCAAGGTTACTTTCCTACAGAAAAAGGCAGGGCCTGATTACCTAACTCGTATTGATCAGGCAATTCCTGATTGACTGGTTTGAGATTTCACTTTTGGGAGAGCTAAACTGTAATTAAGTCTTGGTTTGGTGATGTAGAGCTTAGCGTAAGAGACTTCATTTGGGGCCTCTTGTCTTATTTTTTTAACACTTCATAAATTTATGTCTCTCTGTGTCATTTCTATTCTGATAGCATTAAATACATAATAGTGACCAAGAAGGAAAAAAAAAAACTAAAAAAAGTAGCTTAATCCTTGGTCACAGCTACTTTTTGTTTGAGGTTTTGAATTTAGCAAGGTAACGCTTTATTTTATATTTTAAAACTTATAGAAGTTATATTATATTATTTAAATATGCATGTAATTTTTTTTTTTTTTAAAGAGACAACTGGCCCCAAATGAAGTTGCTTGTGCAAAGCTCATGTCATCAAACTAATATCTAACCTAACTGAAGTTTCAACCTTCTCCAAGATTGCAGTCTTAACAAGTCAGTCTGGAATTTTCCAGTCAGCAGCAATGAGAAAATCTGCTACACAGACTATTTTTTGGTCCCAAAATAAGATGTAGTAACTCACCTTTTCCTTGTGCCTTCTCCCTTCTGCCTATAACATCTTCCCATTTTGTACAGCTCCTCAGAGCTCCTTTCTACTTGGTAGATGGGATGCTGTCTGTTTCCTGAATCATTGAACAAAGCCAATTAGATCTTCAAATTTACTCAGTGGAATTTTGTATTTTAACAATTCAATACCGATGTAATTTTCAAGTGGTATAGTTCTGAATATCTAATACAAAATTTATCTAATGAAGGATGTCAAAAAATACCTCACTACAAATGGAATTGAATTGAACTCTAAGCTATCAACACTTGTAAAAAGTAAATTATATGCCTTAGATATTTGCATTTGTTCTTCACAAATCTCTAACATAGAGGATAGGAAAATAAAATTTCAACTAGCATTGCTTTTATATTCATTCTGCTGCTTCATTCTGAATGTAATAAAGTGAAGTAAGAGTGAATACAGTGTTGAAAGAAGTGACTCCAATGTATCTGTATCTCAATGTATGTGTATCTCATGTATCTGTTGTCTGAGAAGCTTAATTATCTCTAATAAATTCGGTTGGTATTTGGGGTTAATAGACTTTCTTCATTTCCTTAAGCTTTTATAAATTTCATAGGTTTTTAAACTAACTAGGTTGGATTTATTCACACATCTTCTAAATTGATGATTTATTTTTACTGTGTTTGTGTATAACTATAACAGGAAAGTAATTTTAAATTAGTCTATGTTTTCTGACCTTTATCACTAATACTCCAGACATTCGTATTTCCCAGTTGCTCAATGAAACATGGCCAGGTACATCACATTTCAACTGGAGACCAAAGGCCCTACTAAATATAAAGTCAGTTTATCCTGGGTACAGCTTTCAACCTTGCAGAAAGAGACAAAGGCAAGGGAAAAGGAAAAAGAGAAAGAAACACATGGTAGGAAAGACAAAGAGACAGAAAAAAGGATAGACTGAGTGAGACAGAGATGCAGCGAGAACTCTGAGAGGGAACAAAGACATAGATAAGGGAAGTGATCACAATTCCAAATGAATTTAAACATGAATTTAAATAGATGTATGGAGGCTGTAACTTACAAAGAGAGGGGGAGGCAGATTTTTCTACTTCCAACAACTAAAACCATATTTACTGAAACTTTGCTTCAGAGGAAATTTAAAAACAACCACAAAACCAGATTTTTAAGACACAATTTATCTGAGGTATTAGCATAAAACTGTTTCTGGTAAGTAGTGTAATGGTCATTAATGATAAACAAAAAGAGGAAGAGAGAGAGAGCACTTCAAGGGATAGCACTTTCTTTGCTGACACTCTTCCTATCTTAGTTCTTCTTTCTTTGCGTAAGTAATCTTACCATACTGAAGTTATTTTAATTTCATTTTGTTTATTTTGAAAAAACTTAATCTCCACCATATTTCTATTTATTTTATTATTTATTTACTTATTTTTTAATGTTTATTTTTTAAAATTTTGTACATGTTTATTTATTTTTGAGACAGAGAGAGACAGAGCATGAGTGGGGGAGGGGTAGAGAGAGAGACAGAATCTGAAGCAGGTTCCAGGCTCTGAGCTGTCAGCACAGAGCCCGAGGCGGGGCTCGAACTCCCAGACCACGAGATCGTGACCTGAGCCGAAGTCGGACACTCAACCAACTGAGCCACCCAGGTACCCCATAATGTTTACTTACTTTTGACAGACAGTGAGAGAGGCAGAACATAAGCAGCATTGGGGGGGGAGGGGGCTCAGAGAGCCATGGAGACCTAGAATCCAAAGCAGGCTTTAGGCTCTGAGCTGTTGACTTATAGCCTGATTCAGGGCTCCAACTCACAAACAGTGAGTCAGGATCGTGACCTGAGCCAAAGATGGACGCTTAACTGACTCAGACACCCAGGCGCCCATATTTTTTAACCATATCTGATTATTTAATTTTAGAAATAAGCAATGGAATGAACATAACCTGCTGTACATGTTTGCCACAGATGAATGCAATTATATTCTGCATCTCTACTGAACTGCCTATGAGTAGGAGGTACATTTGCTCTAAGTCACATTCATAGTTAAGAAAGGAATATCAATGCAGTTATAAGTAATTTTAGCGTACATATTCATAGCTGAAGCAAACATAGGTACAAAAAAAAAAGCTTGATTTGAGTCATTTAAGCGTGAATGCTTCTTAAAGAATTTTGGCTACAGTTCATTAGTCCTAAAACAATGTACATTAAATTTCAGAGAGAAATAGATTTATATAAACTTACACATAAAAAATAAATGATGAGAAGAAAGTATATCTGGATTACATTTTTAAAGGAAAACATTCAATTTTTTAATTTGAAAATAAATAATCCATGAATAAAATAGAAGACTAAACCTTACAGAGATTTTGAATGAATTTACAGCTTTCAAGGATTGATCAAGAAATTAAACAGGTCATTGTTAAAATTTTTTGTATGTAATATTGAAGCCATAAAAGCACTTTTCTGATAAAGGCACGTGAACATGCAAAGAAATATTCTGAAACCTTGATTAGAGCTACAGGAATTGAGTGAGCGACATTCCTTAGACAGCATAATATCAGTAAATAAAAAAACTAGAAACAACATAAGTACCCATTAATAACTTGTTTAAAAGTCTTTTTTTAATGCTTATTTATTTTGAGAGAGGGAGAGGGAGAAAGAAAGGGAGAAGGAGAGAGAGAGAGAGAGAGAGAGAGAGAGAGACAGAGAGAAAGTGAGCATAAGCTGGGGAGGGGCAGAGAAAGAGAGGGAGGAGAAAATCCCAAACAAGCTCTTCATAGTGCAGAGCCCCACATGAGGCTTTATCTTATGAATCATGAGATCATGCCCTGAGCTGAAATCAAAAGTCGGATGCTTAACCACCTGAACCACCTAGGTGCTCCAAAAATCTTATATCTCAATGGAATATAATCGAACAGTGAAAATGGAAAAACAATAAAATCCATCAATATAAATAAATCTAATGGGGCTGTAAAATATATTAACTAAATTTTTGGAGATAACCTCCTGGTTTCTAAGCCTGGCTTAGCCACATACTAGCTATTTAGCTTTATACATGAAACTTAACCTCTCCGTGACACATTTTCTTCACGTATAAAGAATTGAAGCAAACAAACATCAAAGCAAACAAACACTGTTGCAATGTTAGACTATTTGTTCATTCTAAGTATCAAAAAATTGTTAGTTTTTGTCATTTCTTATCATTTCATAAGTTTCTTCCAAAATATTACTGAATAAACAAATTTCAAATACCCAAAACTTGTTCATATATTTAAGGTTGAAAACAAGCAAAACAGCAGTAATTATTTAAGGAATATTTATATTATGTAAATATATTTTTTAAAAATAAGAGCATAATCAGCTAGAATAAAAAATGATAGAAGTTAATGAATAATAATAATATGGGAGGGATTATATGGAGTTGTTACCAATCTATCACAGCTGCTAACTCAGGAAACGAATGGGTGGGCTGCCCTGGCCAACGGCCTTGTCCCAGGGAATCTTGAGGGGGTTGGGCAAATAGAAAGCATAGCTCTCGGCTGCATTTACCAACACTGTTTGCTGAACAAACTCAGATAAACTCATCTCAAGAAAAGCCAGTAACTCAAGAGATGAGGGTTTGGAAAGGAAAAAGGGAGAAATTTATTTTGGGTGCTGGAAGCCAGGGGAGGTGGTGGGTGCAAGCCTCAAAAACTGAGCTCTGCTGGCAAGATGGACACCTAGAGTTTTACAGGAGAGGTTAGAGGAGTTGGGTGCAAGTGAGCAAGCAGAGGGCTGGTGATGATGGGTGGGGTTGGTAGGTGTTCAGCAAGTGGTCATGGGCAGGGAAGGGTATGTGTGGAATGTAGTCTTCTAGGTATTCCATTCTTATCAGGGCTTTTTTGATATGGGGGTTGGTATGTTCTGGTCATTGGAAATCATCATCAATGCCTCAAGAAAGTGTGATAAGAAAGAATGGATTTCAATTAGAACATGACTTAAGTGATCTTGTCCATTTCTGGTTTTAACTGTTGGAGCAAGAGGGCCCACTGACAGGAATGCAAGAGTTTTCAACAGTGTTGGTAATAGTTTATTTGTAAGTTATTCACACACTGTTGCTCAATGATTATTATCCTTTAAGTTGTAGTTAAGCTATATTTTCTTAATGTGAAATGAGCCACACTAATTTTGTTAACTTAAAAATAAGTTGCCTACATCCACAACTATTTATAAGTATTTGTAAGTTCCATTATGATAGAAGTTAAATTTTTTTTAAGAGCAGAGGTTTCTTTTACTACTAGATTTCCAGTGCCTACAAAAGTCCCTGGCAGATAGTGGGTGCTCAGTGTATGTATATAAATGATTGAATGAATGTTAATACCTAATAATGGCCTAAACAAAATTAGAGAAAATGTATGCTGAAATTTCACTGTAACATTATCAAAATTTCATTGTCTAAGTATCCAAGATCACTGAATTGCTTCTTGTTCTAGGTATTTCCTTTGGTCCTCCTTTCCTATGATATGCCTGCCAACTCTGATTTCATGGTCTTTTTGAAATTTGTCTCTTCTCCTTTTGAATATAGTCCTTACTCCCTTTCTTAGCATTGCCAATATTGAACTCAAATTCATGCTCCACACTCAGATATAAATTCTTGTATTTGAGCAATATTTTTAAGCTACATGTAAGAAGTTAGGCAAACAGACTGCCCACAAAACAAAGATAGTAGTCTATAAATAAAGAAGAGGGAAAATTTTTCAATTCGTCTTATTTTTAATCACAAGAACCATTTCTAAAAAGGATAAAACTCAAAGAAGCAAATGTAAAACAAAAAAAAAAAAAAACTATGCTAGGGAAAACAATGAAAATGATAATTGTTCAGTTAGAAATTCTTTAAAAATACGTAAATCTCAATAGAAATAACCAATCTCAAAATGAGGAAATTTGCCATTTTCAAACACTGAATTGGAGAGAATTTTGTACAAATCTAACAAAGTACTCTGTAGAATAAAATATAGTTTGAACCCACTAATCAACATGAATCCCACCTAAAAATAATCCTGGATCTAAACTTCCTTGGGGAGTATAAGCTATTTAAGAAATAATTTACTCTTACTAGTTTATTATAGGTGTTATATAATTTTATAATTGATGTTTATAAATAGATGTTAAGTCAAATTGGAAAATATAAATTCTATATCAAACAATACAAATATCAAAGCATTTAATATTCACTTTTGAGTACTTTCCATGTGTTTACTATTGAGAAAGTTACTAGCAATATACAGATTAAGAAATACATTGTCTCCATCCTCAAGTAGTTTGTAGCATCACTAGAGGGATAGATAACTATAGTACTTACTAAGTGCTACAAATAAGTTTCACAAAAATCATGTGGAATCCCAGCAAACAACTTCTATCAAAAATAGAAAATCCAAGGAAAGAAATTCTGAGTAGGTTTTGAAAGCTATCAGTTTTCCAGGTAAAGACTGGGGGGAAAAGGGGGTGGGAGACAGGAAAAGCATTCCAGGTAAGTAACACAGTGTATGTAACAACACAGAGCTATCAAATCATACGAGAAGTCTGAAGAATAAAGTTTAACTAAAGCATTAGTGTATTTGAGAGAATGATGTGAATTCACTAATGAAAATTCAAATTTAAATTTGAAACCAAATTTAAAGTGTCTGCCAATGCATATTAAACCATTTACCTCACTGAGTGTAAATTTTATTTTGTTTCTTATAATTAGTCCCTAGTTGATTGATAGGATATAAAGTAACATTTTGCAGCCATCCTGACCAAGGACCTTTTTCAGGATGTTACACCTTGCATGCCAAATCCAAAGTTTGGACTTGTTATAAAAAAAAAAAAAAATCACAAAATAAAATTGGTGACTGGAAATAACAGTCTCCTTGACATACCTTTAAGAGAATAAGTACTTTAAGGTCTGTCATTCAGAGATAATCTTGAATTCTATAATATTCCTGTATTGAATTTTGCTATTATTTATACCTTCTGGAGGGTTTCTCTGATCCTGGTTCCCATCAGGCCCTTTTTGTAAAAGGTGAACATTAGAAATGTTTCCATACCATATCAGTATTACAGAAAACTATATTTCCTGCTACATTAAAATAGAGAGAAAGACTATCATGACATTGGTCTTGAAAATGATTTATTGAATATGACACCAAAGTCACAGGCAACAACAAACGCAAAAATAGACAGGTGAGACCATATCAAACTAAAAAGCTCCTGCACAGCAAAAGAAATAATTAACAGAATGAAAAAACAACCAGTGGAGTGGGAGAATATATTTGCAAACTTTATACCTGATAAGAGGTTAATATCCAAAATATATAAAGAACTCCTGCAACTTCATGGCAGAAAAGCAAACAACCCAATTAAAAAATGGAGAAAGGACTCAGGCTCCTGGGTGGCTCTGTCGGTGAGGCATCCAACTTCTGTTCAGGTCATGATCTCATGATTTGTGAGTTCAAGGAGTACATTGAACTGAAGCACAGCCTGCTTCAGATCCTCTGTCTCCCTCTCTCTGCCCCTCCCCTGCTTTCTCTCTCTCTCTCAAAAATAAACAAACATTAAAAAAATCTGAAAAAAATAAGTAAAATGGGCAAAGGACTTGGATAGATATTCTTCAAAGAAGATATAAAAATGTCCAACAGATACATGAAAGGTGCTCAACATCACTAATAATCAGGTAAATACAAATCAAAACCATCATGAGACATCATGTCTTAACTGTTAGGATGGCAATTACTAAAGAAAACAAAAATCAAACAATAAAAAGTGTTGGTGATGATGTGGATAAATTGGAACCCTTGTACCCTGTTGATGGAAATGTAAATGGCATAGTTGCTATGGAGAACACTATGGAGGGTTCTCAAAAATTAAAAATAGAACTACCATATGATCCAGCAATCCCACTTCTGGTGTGTGTGTGTGTGTGTGTGTGTGTGTGTGTGTGTGTATCCAAAGGAATTAAAACCAGTATCTTAAAGAGCTATTTGTACTTTTATGTTTACTGTAGCAATATCCACAAATACCAAGATGTGGAAAAAAACCTAAAGACGTATCAATAGATAAATGAATACATATAATGCCTTTTTGTCCATAAAAATGAAATTTTATCTCCATATTTTACATTCCTGCTGTCTTGCACAAGCAAGATTTAAGAGATTAAGAAGACAGCTACTTAATTAACTAGGCTACTCCTTGACAGATTAAGGTTCTTTAGGGCTTACAAATAATTCTCATCCAACCCCACTGATTCTCCAAGTGTAGGATATCACTGGCAAAGACTTGAATTATCTCACATCAAAGGAATAGATGATAATTCTTACTGTGGTAGCTTCAAGATCTGACATTTAACCTTAGTCAGATTCTAACATTGGACACTAACACAGAATTGATTCCATTCTTTGGGCGTGTTTTTAGACTCAAGTCTCCTTGGAGAACCTTTTGTAGTTCATTCTGTAGCTTGAAACTTACAGTCAAGTTTCTTGCTTCCAAACACCACCTACTATAGAAGCCTTGCTGGCAATTTTGTCCCCGTTAACGTCATTTTCCTGAACTGTGCCTCTTGCTTCAATCCCCACTGCTTCATCTGAAAGCTGCCATGTACTGGTAAAAGGACAGTAAGAGGACTTGTCCCTAAGGATGGTTTTTAGAAGCAGTTACACTAGTTTCAAGGAACCTGGAGAGTGGCAGGAACTTTAGTCAATAAGAGACTGGAGAGAAAAGGTCAGAATAACACCAAGAACAGAACTGACAAGTCTAACTTGCTGAGTACTAAACTAGGAATTCTTATAGGGGTTAGAATAATGTAGGGGCAGGACCTTAACAGAGTCATGAGCAAAAATATGATGTTTTACATAAGTTTGATTTACATGCCATGCTCCAGGAACATATTTGACAAGGGTGTGAGGACATCTATCTCTGTGACTGTGAAGAGAACAGGCAGAGGTGTGATTGTTTCTGTTTGACTCGTGAGAATGCAGAGCACAAAGTTGTCTGCTTTGAGTCAAGGCTGATATTTTTAAGAGGAGTTATTTACATTTCCTGTATCATAGTTGTGGATCCAAATGTTTTAGGTACAATGCCAGTCATGGAAAAATTGAGTTATCCAGACTTTCTAAATAGTAATAAAAAGTCATTGGTCAGCAATGTTAATCTGAAATAACTTATAAAAACACTAAGCTATTTACCCTACATCTAATATCAGTAAATCAGATACTACTGTCTTTGATGGCTATTATTGATTCATTGATTTTTTAAATATTCTAACATTCCTTTAAAACTATTGTGTTAACTCTTTAAACTTTCCATTTAAATTTAAATTCCATTTAAATTTCCGTTTAAAGTTTCCATTTAAAGTTTTGATTTAAATATTTTATTGAAGCTACAAAAATTGATTTTAACTACTGAGTATCCTCTTTTCCCATAAAGCAGAAAAAAAAGTGAGAATGTAATGTAAATTGCAATAATTACCAACTGCATGCTATTGTAAAAATGTCTTCTGCTTCTGACCTAGTGTGTTTCTTAGTGATATCTTGAGTCTTGACACATTTCATGTAGGTGGACTATTAATTCTGACTACTTTAGCTTAATCCTAGACTATTTTGGAATGATGTTTCTAAGTACATTCGCTACTGAAAATTTACTTTTTAAAAAATTATTCTGGTTTTATTAGTATGGACATATCTATTTTATTATAAAGTTTATATAAAATGATCTTACATTATAGTAATCCTTGGGATTTCAATCTTAGCTTCTTACATTATGATAATAATATTAAGTCTTAATTTGGAACTTTATATGTGCCAACAGAATAATTCTTAGTTGTGAAAAACAATACACTGAAATATTTGGTACTGCCTATTTCTTTTATGTACTTATTAAATCATTTTAATCTAATTCATGGAGATAAGAAATTTCCATGTTAGTTTTACTTTTTAATGTTAGCAAATATTTCAATGAATAGAACAAATTATTGGAATTTAGTCCACTGAAAATTTTGACTAGTCTAAATTCTATACTAGAAACATAAACATTAGGATACCTGACTTTTGGAGTCTTTTTAGGTTATTTTTTTAAAGATACTATTATTCAAAAGAGGTAAGTAGAACAGAAGCACATATGTTATTTGATTAACTTTGGGCGTAAATATCTTTTTATAACAAAACATAAATAGGTAAAAATTCATGTCCTTTCTTCCTCATTTTGGAATAGTGTTACTTTGTAAAACATAACTGTGTCTGCAAAGTTCAAAGAAGTTAATTTTTTGATTCAAAAAAAATACTTTGATTTGTATTGATTTTCAATGACCTTCTTCGGACTGATATTTGAGATCACCTGCTGACAACTTATAAGAAATATACTACACTTTGGAATAGAAACATAAGAATACTATGGAATCACCAATGTGATGCTACTAAGTCTTAATGGTAAAACATTCTCCTAGTAAGTTTTTATAGTCTAAATGTCCTACTTAGAATGAGAAAGTATTCCTAAATGTTAACTGTGGATAATATAATTCTGGGTAGCAACTATAAGACGTGTCAAAGATTTTCATAATGTTTTATAATGACAGTAAAAACACAGGCATTTCATTTATACTGCATTGCATTTATATACACCCACGCGGCTTAAATTTTTTTTTATGTCTTAAGAAATATGTGCTTTATTAAGATCAAAACAATTGTGATCAATTATTTATCATTGGTATTGATTCTTTTAACAATCTTTGATATTAAATAATGATGATTTCTTAAAGTTTTTACTTTGCCTCACATGTTTGAAGCCTGTTGCACAAGCTATTTATAGCATAACTTTAACAGATATCTAAATAAACACGAAGTACAAAAAATATATATGTAAAGAACTATACATAAAACTCCATTTTACCAGAATATTAAAAACACATAAACTATAATCACCAAAGAGCATAGTTCTTAATGCAAAGGTTTCATAAGCACCAATAACAAAAAATCATCCCTCTTACTTCAATTTCACTGATTAACAAATAAAGTAAATATTGACCCTAAGTTATACCTCTTCTACCAATATCTTAAAATACATGTGTCACTACCTTGGGGTCTGGCATTGAAGATTGGAAATCAATGAATTTGATCAACTCAGCAAATCTTCAAAACCTCATTATAATTTTCTTTACTTGAAATAAAGTAAACCCGGCATCACACAATGAAATGAAATATAAACAGACCAGATCCAGATGTTCAATCATCAAGATGCAAGATGGTTAATCTGCAGGAAAGGTAGGTGCTTTATGTGCTTTGAGAGAGCTTTGGAATGGTTAGAATTAGATCAAAGGAGCCAGGAAAATTATCAATGTACATGCTACACTGAGTTATTTTTTTCCCAGCCAATACCTGGAGCAGTGTGTGACTAGTATAGCAATCAAATGAACCAATAGAACTGTCTGTCATTAGTGGCTTTGCACTCATGCCCTACTAATGAAAATTGACAAAAAGACGGATAGTATGCAAAGGGGGCATAAAGGTTTGAAGTCTAAATTGAACAAATTAGCAGAGAAAGTTAATAATCTGGAAACAGCAATCGATGGCCCAAAGGAATAAACTGCTAGCATTGACTGAGCCATTACATGAAACTCAAAGGAAATGATACACTCTAAAAACTTTGCAGCAATGGAAGGGAAAGAAGGTGAAGTTTTGTGACTTTAACTAGAAGCCAGGGAGAACTGTACTTGCTCCACAAACATCAAATTTATCTCAGGGGACAGAGAAACAAAACAAACCAGGTAGCCTATTTGAAAAATGATGATTCCAAAGTCTTTAAATTGAATTCAAGATGCAGTTAGTTAATTCCTCAGGAAAGAAAGCACCAGAGCAACCACACTCTGGGCTCTTTGCCCCCCACCCACCTCTTTTTTGTTGTCCTGGTTTTCAGGAAAAGTCTATATGTTTTTAAGTTGACTATGGCACAATAATATAAAGTGATTTCAGTTTGTTTTCCAGAAATATTAGTCCAAATCATTTTCTCTCCTATATGATTTTCACAGTATAATAAAACTCTAGGAGAATTAATGAATACAAGAGCAAATGAACGAATTATAAATGGATCTGCCCTTATAAATAGGCTTTTTCAACCTATTTTATCCAGAAATATTATTTTATTTTTGATTCTAGATTGAAATGATGCCCCAAGAGTCCCCAAATTTTACAAGAATCATTCACAGATATGTAGAATTAAGCAGACTTGCCAAGATGATAACATATGGAAAATAAGACTTTGTCAAAATGCTCTCTTTTGGGACCATATTTTAAATTCACACAAAAACCCTATTTATTTTAGTGCCTTACTTCAGAACATTGTTTGCTCTACCCAGTTCTTCCTCTGTTCAGCATCATTGTTCTACACTCTTAACAATCTGTAACTCAGAAAAAAAGAAATCTGTATGACAGATGCTGGGAAATACGTTCCTGGAACAGAAGTAAGAGACAGCATTTTGCATGCTGGGATTCACTGATAGCTTGGAAATCCTGATACACTAAGCTTACTGAGCACACATCAGAAGAGAAAATTATAAGCTAACAAAGTATATGTTAACCTAAAATCTAAGATCTAAAATTTTTATCTGTGTTCCACATTTGTTCCACATCTAAAGGGTTATATTGATAAATTTTAATAAAGACAATAGGAATGACTAGTTAGAGTAACACAACTAATAGGAGCAGAGGTTTCTAAATGGCATGTGGGCTGACCATAATGGACTATTCTGGGACCCATTAGGAAAAAAAAAATAGGACCATGGAAATATTTAATAATAAATTTTAGAGATGATTTTCAGGCATATTCCTTGAGTTGATTAATCAATGGTTTTCTTTAAAAAAAAAATGGTTTCCATGAGTACTTGACATTGTCCATGTTACCGCCTCTAGATGATGGATTTTGGTTTGTTAGCAGGTAACAAAAAGTCAAAGCATTTGGGGATATTCTATTTCTTAGTCAACACATCTGTGTTTTATATACAGAAATACATACTGCAAAAAATAAACCTAAAAGAGTAAACATCACTCTTTAGTAAAGATTTTGTTTCATTTTTAAAATGTAATAAATACTCATAAGTAAGAAATTTTGAATAGAGGAAAGTAAAGAGATAAATATCTTATATTCCTGTAGGGACAAATGCTGTCAACAAGTTTATGTAATTCCATTCTTTAGGTCAATATCGATGTATACATTATACATATAAGCATATTATATGTGTATATATATAATTTCAATTATTGTTTATTATACTTTAAAGAAGCACATGTCCATTTATTTTCAACTAGATAGTTTAAATACACACACACACACACACACACACTCTCTCTCTCTCTCTCTCTCTCACGAGAGAGAGTGGTCTCTTAGGAAAGAGACCAGATATACATGCTTCATAAAAATGACTTTTCTGTAAGCACAGAAACACAACCTCCCTGATTTTGTGTGCTCATTAAGACTCAGGGCAAGGAGAAGCTTGGTTTAACCTGTGGTGATTTTTTTCATAGGCAAAACTAATAAAGGTTCAAATTAAATGCGTCAACAGGATTCTGAGGGCAGGGAAATCATTGAGCGGAAACAAAAACCTAACGTGTCATAACTCTCTTTATAAAATACACCCAGTATTTGTTTACATACTAAGAAGAAGTGATTATAGAGATTACAGTGATTAATTGAAAATTACGACTTACAAAATTAATAAAGTATTGTTACTTTTAGGACACATTCTTTTTTTTTTTTTTTTTTTTTAAATTTTTTTTTCAACATTTTTTATTTATTTTTGGGACAGAGAGAGACAGAGCATGAACGGGGGAGGGGCAGAGAGAGAGGGAGACACAGAATCGGAAACAGGCTCCAGGCTCTGAGCCATCAGCCCAGAGCCCGACGCGGGGCTCGAACTCACGGACCGCGAGATCGTGACCTGGCTGAAGTCGGACGCTTAACCGACTGCGCCACCCAGGCGCCCCAGGACACATTCTTGAAAGTAAAGATACATCTATTCTTCCATCAACAATCTAACTTCATTATAATTCTATCACTATTCCATTAATATTAATTCTCTTGGCTGCTTTTAGAAGCAAAACAACACTTGAAAGTATATTGAAATGGATAATGCAAATATATAGCAAAATAAATTGCAAATACACTCAACTACAATTCTGCTTCATCTTCACCAAAAGAAGGAATTTTTATTTAAAATAGTGAGATGAAGATTGACAAGGAAATCAAACCTGGAGATTGTTAAAACAACATATATGAGAGCACTTGGAATCCCCACACGATAATTTTACTATGAAGTATAAACTTTTAGATGACATGCTGAACCACCTCAAGTATGTTTTAAAAATCATGTGTTGAATAAATCTTCATGATTATTATGCTACTAAATTTACTAAAGCTGCTTATGAATTTAATTAATTGTGAATGGGTATTCTGTTCATAATTAAAAAAAAAAAACAAATCAATATCCATTTCAGATTTGGAAAAAGGACGTATGGACACAAAATCACAGGGAAATTTCCTTAACCTTCTTACTACTTGAAATAGCACAGTACTGCCATAAAATTCAGAATACTAGTACAAGATGAGTCAGTTTCTTACCTAAAGTTAGTTTATATTTGATCATGGCACAACATATTAGCTCATCATTTAAAGAAAAAGTCTGTTTTATTTAGCATAATGAGATTTTATAATACTCAGGGTAATTTTTTTTTATTTTATTTTTATTTTTTTTTTAATTTTTTTTTTCAACGTTTATTTATTTTTGGGACAGAGAGAGACAGAGCATGAACGGCGGAGGGGCAGAGAGAGAGGGAGACACAGAATCGGAAACAGGCTCCAGGCTCCGAGCCATCAGCCCAGAGCCTGACGCGGGGCTCGAACTCACGGACTGCAAGATCGTGACCTGGCTGAAGTCGGTCGCTTAACCGACTGCGCCACCCAGGCGCCCCATGGGTAATTTTAACAGTTAAGAAAACTGTATCCAGAGGACAATTATATGAAGCCGATAAACACAAAGCAAAACTATATTATCTGTTTTTACTTGTGTAGCCATTATTTGGTTTTTGTAAAATAGAAGAAAAAATATTTATATACAATAACTAGGAAAAATCCCCAAAAGATAAATAATTGATAAGCTATTTCCCTACAGAAGAATGATAAGAAAAACGCCATGTGGTTTGTTGATGGGACCTGAGTTAGCCTCAGATCCTTCTAGAACAAAACAAATTTCCCATAACAAGTATGCATAACATTAGTTGTTTACATTGCAAATAAATGAAGAATCTTGAGAGGCTGTAATTTAGTAACCATTTGACCAAATTAAACATAAACATTTTATATTTTGTTTTTCCTCCTATTTTTAACATAAATATGTTGATAAATAAACATGAAACTTTTTTTCAGTTTTTACCCTATAATAAGCTGCTAGCATTATTGTCAAATTTTATTAACAAAAAATGATTCGTATGGATCTCTTTTGTGTATTTATGTATAAATTAGAATTCCTTTCATAAGAGACAAAAAAAAATTGTGATCTTGTTTTTCCAATTGCCTGATACACTAAATTACTAAATTACTTATCCAGGATCTATTTGGAAAATCATTGGAAAATTAGGCTCACTTATATAAATCTACCTCTAAACACTTGGACAGGGGCAACAGTGTTTCTGTCCTTTATACTTAATATAATAAATGTCAATTTTTGTTTAATATCTTAACTAGACCCCTATGTGTGTATGTATGTGTGAGAGAGACACACACACATTTGGTATCAATAGAATAAACATTTATAAAATTATCTTCAGCTAATACGTGGACCTATTATTTGTAAGTGTTGACCTCATCTCAGAGCCAAAGTCCAAATACAGTGTCCTGCCAACTTGGAAAGGTATTAAAGTCTGCTTTATAAATAGGTACAATCAACAATATACCAAGAACGCTGTAAAATTTAAGGTAAATACTTCTCAGGTTGGATTTCTAAGTTCTAAGTCAGAAGCCTGACGAAGAGCCCAGGTATGTGTGAGACAGGAGAGAAGAGTTACTAATCAGGATGCAGAATACAAAATGATTATATGTCTAAACAATACTTTAGAATACAAGCTGAGAAATAAATGCGTATCATAGGTTACTAGCATAATAATTTCAGAATGGTTTATCATCGTCAACAGCTGATTACTTTGGGTAGGCTACTGGAGAGATATAGTGAATAACTCTCCTCCTGCAACATAATAGTGTAGGACTTAATCTTTTAGGAGAAATATAAACTATTCATTAAATAATTCTGGAAAAATTAATAACTACTCAAACCAAAGCCAAAGCACAACGATAAAACTTAGCTTCTTGAGTTGCCTGGGTGCCTCAGTTGGTTAAGTGCCCAACTCTTGATTTCAGCTCAGGTCATGGTCTCATGGTTTAATTTGTGAGACTGAGCCCCGCCATGTGGGCTCTGCACTAACAGCACAGAGCCTGTTTGGGATTCTCTCCCTCTTTCTCTGCCCCTCCCCTGCTCATGCATGCTTGCTTTCTCTCTCAAAAATAATAAACTTAGGTGCACCTGGTTGGCTCAGTCGGTTAGGTGTCAGACTCTTGGTTTTGGCTCAGGTCATGATCTAACAGTTTCATGAGTTTGAGCCCTGCATGGGGCTCTGTGCTGGCAGCATGGAGCCTGCTTGGGATTCTCTCCCCTTCTCTCTGCCTCTCCTCTGCTCACATTGTCTCTGTCTCTCAAAAATAAACAAACTTTAAAATAATAATAAATAAACTTAAAAAATTAGCCTCTTATTCCTTATCCAAAGAGAGAAAGGAATTATCAATAGCCATAAAATATTTTGTTGCTCAAGAAAGTGAAATCAAATAAGATATATACATGCCATTTTGACATATTACATCTGATAGCTTTTGTACACAAGAGCTTTAGATTTACAGAAAAATTGAGAAGATCTACAGACATTTTGCTATACTCTGTACAGTTTCCCCTATTATTTTCATCTTACATTAATAGGTACATATTTGTTACAGTTAATGAACCAGCGTTGATGTATTATTAACCAAAGTCTGTAGGTTATTAAGACTTCTAGTGTTTAGGCTAATGTCCTTTTTTTTATTTCTGTTCCAGCAGCCCATTCAGGATAAAACATAATATTTAGTTGTCATGCCCCCTTGGTCTCCTCTTAGCTGCAGCACTCACTCAGTTCCTAATTTTTGATAACCTTGACCTTTCCATGGAATTTTATTGAGTCCTGGCCAGGGATTTTATAAGAAGCCCCTCTATTGGAATTTGCCCGGTTTTCTAATTATTAGATTGCAGTTACGGTTTTGAGGATGAAGAGGACAGAGGTAAAGTGTCATTTTTATCATATCAAGAGCATACACTATCGACATGATTTGTGTTGTTGATGCTAATCTTGATTATCTGACCGCAGACATGTCAGTTGGTTTTGCCCACTCTAAAGTGACGCCCAGCTTCCTTTGCATACTTCCCTCTTTGGACGGTAGTGTCTATGCATAGCGCACACCTAGGGAGTAAGGAGTTATGCGGCTTCTCCTCTAGGGTGGCCTCTTTACTCGAATTCCTAGCATTTTTTCCACTACGGGAGATTTGCCTTTCCCATTTCCTAATGTATTCAATCATTTATTTCTATCAATATGTACTCATAGATATTTTTTACACTCTGAGTTAGAATCCAATACTAATTTATTATATTGGTCAATTTGTTCCATCTTTAGTCCTTGGGAGCTCTTTCGGATGGTTCCCATGCCTCTTAGACTCACATCTTTACGTTTTACATGTGTTATGTTGTATGTCTATTCTACGTATCTCACCTCCTTATGTTCAGCACAAGGTGCTCCAGACTCATCTTGTATATCTACTACCCTAGTCCTAGAAACAGGCATCCAGGAAGCTATGGTACCTTCAGTTGGAAGATAGTACTAGAAAACCAAGAGTTAAGTGTTAATTCCACTAGGTGTCTTCCTTTTCACACATACATAGAAGTATCTGTACATGTAACCACCTGTAACTCTTTTAAGCTGCACACTTGCTCTCATGTCTCCAATTCTATTACCACATAAATAATTCTGCCTCTTCCTACTGCTTAGCTGTAAATCTCCATAGTCAGGCACGTGGCTCGCACCATCTGCCTCCCATTTGTTTAATTTTTAAATTCCTATATTATTTATACAAGTATCAGAATTGTTAACCCATATGCGTATGGAAAACGAACTTACAACTGAGAATACAGCGCTTATATGTAATGCCTTTAGCCTTTGTTCTAATATCTTTCGGGTCATTTCTAAAGTTCTTTAGCTCAGTGCCTTTTCTACCCACCCCTTTAAGAGAGGTTGTTTCACACATTGTAACACAGAAAGATTCTCCAGCTACAGACTGTTTTCCTTCCTAGGATCTCTAAAACTCCTAAATATGTTGTTTTTAATTCACATACATTATGGTTCACACTTCATGTACTTAAGTTATATGTGTTTTGACAATCGCAAAATGTCATGTCTCCATCATTACAGGATCACATACAATACTTTAACCGGCCTAAAAAAATCTGTGGTACCTGTTGATATTTTAATGTCTCTATAGTTTTGCTTTTGCCAGAATGTCACATAATTAAAACCATGCAGTATGTAACCATTTCAAACTGGCTTCTTTCACTTAGAAAAATGCATTTAAATTTCCCACACAAGACACAAGTTTTCAAATCAAATGGATACAAATCCAGGAGGGTGGGTGCTGGATCGTCTGGTGGCCCTATGTTTAGATTTGTAAGAAAATGGCAAACTGTCCTCCAAAGTGGCGGTACGGTTTTGTATTTGCATCAGCAATGGATGAGAAACTCTGCTGTTGTGCAACCTCCCCAGCATTTGGTATGGCCAGTTCTGTTTTATTTCCATTCTTTTTTCTCCTTTAATTCAGTTGGGGAGTTTCTATGGATTTATCTTCAATTTTACTAGTTCTTTCCTCAGCAGTGCCCAGTAAACTGATGAGTTCACTAAAAAAACACTTTTCATTTCTGTGTTTTTCATATTTAGCATTCCCTTTTGATTCTTAGATTTGTTGTCTCTGCTTGCACTACCCATCTATTCTTACATGTTTTTTTTTTTTTTTTTCCATTAGAACACTTAACATACTAATCATTGTTACTTCAATGCCCTGTCTGATAATTTAAAAATCTGTGTCCTCTTGAGTCGGTTTAGGATACTGGCTTTCCCCCTTCATAATGTGCTTTTTCTTGCCTGTTAGCATGCCTTGTAATTTTTGTTGAAAGCTGGACATGATGCATCAGGTAATTAGAACTGAAGTAGGTGGGCCTTTAGTGTAAGGTTTTATGTTAATTTGTCCAGGAGTTGTGCTTTAATGTTTGTGGTAGTTGTAGGTGCCAGAATCTTTATTGCCTCTAAAGTCATTGTTCTAATAGTCCTTGTTGTTTTTAGACTTCCCCAATAATCCTTTCTTAAATATAGCCTGGGCTGTGCAGTTCTCTCAGCTATAATTCACTGTTATTTTACTGACATCCTGTTGATGTAGTGATAATCGTGAAAAGGTGTGGGGAAAGGGAAAGTATTCTATAATCCTATGATCACATCTGAGACTCCGTGAGGCTGAGTCCCTAGACTGGGACCTTAAGACAGGTTTCTTAGCTTCCCCCTCCTCCCTTATTTGAAACAAGAATGCTAGAGCTGAATAATTCCTTCCTCCAAGTCTAATAAGGCTCTAGTAAAAATTTCTTTTGCTGAGTAGATATTTGTTTTGAAGAATTCTTTAGGGGTATTTCAAAGTGGTTGCCTTTTCCTTCCACGCCAGAAACACAAAGGTTTTTTCTTGTGTTCTTACCAGGAGAATGTGCTGAGATTGCTAGAGGTAAAAACCCACAAAAGTATAGAGGACTTCTTAAGACTGTGTCCTTCAGGAGTATCTAACCATGATGCTAGTCTATACTGTTTCCATCAATTTGTCAAAGTTATCATTTAAGTGTTCCTATTGGCTAATGGTTCCAGAGGCTTCTGCTCCAGGTAAGCCCATCTTCTCACTGTTTCTTGGTCTTTGACTCTTCAGATTAAATTGTGATGATTTGGGGGGCGCCTGGGTGACTCAGTCGGTTAAGAGTCGGACTTCGGCTCAGGTCATGATCTCACGGTCCGTGAGTTCGAGCCCTGCGTTGGGCTCTGTGCTGACCGCTCAGAGCCTGGAGCCTGTTTCAGATTCTGTGTCTCCCCCTTTCTCTTTCCTCCCCCGCTCATGCTCTGTCTCTCTCTTCTCAAAAATAAATAAACATTTAAAAAAACTTAAATTGTGATGATTTGCCCTACATGACGGTTAATTTTATATGTCAACTTGATTGGGCCATCAGATGGCTGGTTAAATATTATTTCTAGGTGTGTCTGTGAGGATGTTTCTGAGATTAGCATTTAATTTGGAAGGACTGAGTAAAGCAGATGGCCACCCAATGTGAGTGGGCATTATCCAATCTGTTGGGAGGCTGAATTGAAGAAAAAAGGCAGAGGAAGGTTAAATTTTCCTCTCTTCCTAACTGCGCTGACACATTGATTTTCTGCCCTTAGTCCTCCTGGTTCTTCCTGGAATCTATACCATTGGCTCTCTGGCTCTCTGCCTCTCAGACCTCTGAACTACACCACTAGCTTTCTTGGGTCTACATCTTTGTTGGAGGAAGTAATTGAGAGGATGTGACCACTTGGTAACCAGCAAGCTGGACCTAGGCAATCAGAGGCTTCTCATCCCCTCCTCTGTCCTTGGAATGTACATTCTTACTGCCATTCCCATCGTGGGAGCTGTTCCCAAAACACAGCCTTGAGAAAAGTTAAGGTGTTGAGACTTCTGTACAGTATGCATGGCTGAAAATAGTTAGTGCCTCTTTATAAACTAAATTTATAGTGAGTAGATGTGGAAATCTATTTGTCTTCAGGCTGCCCAAGACAAACCTTCTAATTAAGTTCCTTTGTTTATTAAAACTGTTACCTACAGGGGCGCCTGGGTGGCTCAGTCAGTTAAGCGTCTGACTTCCACTCAGGTCATGATCTCACAGTTCGTGAGTTTGAGCCCCTTGTTGGGCTCTGTGTTGACAGCTCAGACCCTGGAGCCTACTTCAAGATTCTGTGTCTCCCTCTCTCTCTGCCCCTCCCCCACTTGTGCTCGGTCTCTCTCTGTGTCTCAAAAATAAATAAATGTAAAAAAAAAATCAACTAAAAAACAAAAAAAAACTAAAACTGTTACCTACTAATCTGTAGTGGTCTGCCTCTTTCTTTGGTCATTCCTTGCCCTCTGTATACAGGCAAGTTCATGGACCAATAAGCTTCCAGAAAATAGATTATGGGAATTCTCAGCCTCCGTAATTGTGTGAGCCAATACTTTATGATAAGTTATATCTCATAAAAGAAATTTATATACATACACACACATACTCATACTATGGTTCTCTTTCTCTGCAAAACCATAATTAATACACTCTGCAATTTCATTACACTGATGACCCAAAAAATGCCATTGATTTTCAGGTTTCAGCTTTTTCTTGTGAGGATGAGAACAATTCCAAGCCCTTTACATATTGAGGTTAAAAATGGAAGTCTCTACATAGCATTATTGGCTATCAATTTAGAAAATCTTTCAAAAATATTGAAAAAAAACCATGTGTCGGGTGAATTCTTGGGTTAACAGACTCACACTGTTGTTGAGAATTTATATATGTTGATAAAAATTTTTCAGAGAACATTATAATGACAACTATCAAAATTAAAACTGTGCTACCTCTAGCATGTATATACAAAGATGTTTAAATACAGGAAGGATTGCAATGACTGCAGAAACAGCATATATTTCTAACAATAAAAAGGTAGTTAAATTAGTTTATAAAATAGAAACACATTTTAATAAAAATGAGGTGGATGTATGTACTGATAAGGAAGGACCATATAAACACATTTTTATGTGACAGAATTAAAAGAATTGAACCTATGTAAACCTCATTTTTTTTATTAAAATATGCACACATATATAGTAGAAATCTGTAAAATTACACTTATGTATGTATGTATGTATGTATGTATGAACTTATTGTGTTCCTTAGCTTAGAACAACCCTGATTGTTTAATATGAGGTGAAGTGAATCAACTTTCAACATTTCAAGTATATTTTCTGCCTATTAGGTCATGATATAGGCTTTCTGAAATGTGTTCCTTGGTATATGGATGATATACCGATATGACGTTTGCCCCTGGCTATATATTAGATTTATCTTAAGGTTCGTGGCAGACCATTTGAATCAGAATTATTTGGGGCGCCTGGGTGGCGCAGTCGGTTAAGCGTCCGACTTCAGCCAGGTCACGATCTCGCGGTCCGTGAGTTCGAGCCCCGCGTCGGGCTCTGGGCTGATGGCTCAGAGCCTGGAGCCTGTTTCTGATTCTGTGTCTCCCTCTCTCTCTGCCCCTCCCCCGTTCATGCTCTGTCTCTCTCTGTCCCAAAAATAAATAAACGTTGAAAAAAAAAAAAATTTAAAAAAAAAATAAATAAATAAATCAGAATTATTTAAGAAAAAGTTTAGGCAGAAATATCTTTAAAAGCATCTGTGGTGATTCTAATGAGGACTGTCTCCATACATGGATCTCTACTTAATTAAGACATATTTAATACACATTCTTAATAGTATTTCCTTCTGAAATAATAAACATTACAAAGGCAAAAGAATAGGAAAGAGGGCAGCAAAGAACCCTGGAAGCTTTAATGCAGATAGACAAGTAGTAACTTACTTAGCAGCCAGAAGAAATTGAAATTTAAGGCAGAAATGGAAAGATGCAGCAGACTAAGCCTTGTTTGAACCTCAGAGAGCTGAGGAATAAATGACTACTGCTAACTAAATCAGGGTTTCAGATGGAGCGAAATGCAAGGATCAATTGAAAGTCTATTGGAACATAGGCTTCAGCTTTCATTAAAATATTTTATATATAAAAATACTAAAACTTAGACATTTAAATCTATAAGAATGCATAGTTACAGAAAGGTATAGAAAATTTACAAAACCATTTTCCTTAGGGAAAAATATAATTAATGATTGCAAAATATAAAAGAGACTCTCTCCTCTTAACCTTACACTTCTACTGTATTGGACTTTTTTTATGGAGACATGTATTATTTGTGTAATTAAGCTAATGTTCTAAGAGGATTCAAACTTGTCTGTTTATTATTTTGAAAGTAAGGTTCTATTTTCTCCACTGAAATTTTAGGAAATATACTCTTAAAGTATAATTTTTACCTCTTCTAATAGATTATAATATAAGGATATATGTCATTATTTATGAGTATAGTGAACATTTATTAATTTTTTATGATTATCAAACATATGAGGCTAGCTCATGATGTCGAGAATCACCTTGCTGTGTACTGAATGCTTGCATTTGCCCCAAGTTCTTATGCCAAACCCTAATTTCCAATGTGATGATATTTAGAGGTAAGACCTTGGTGAAGTAATTAGGGTTAAATTAGGTCATGAGTATAAAGACCCCATGATGGGATTAATACTTTTAAAAGAGGAGGAAACACAAGATATCACTTTTTTAGTGTACTCACCAACAAAAGTGAGAACATAACCAGGAAAAGGGCCTTCACCAAGAACCCAATGATTCTGGCATTCTGATCTCAGACTTCCAGCTTCCGGAACTCTGAGAAATAAACGTTGTTGTTTAAACTGCCCAGTCTACGGGTCTGACTCACTCCTGCTGCCGCAGGGCCCCTCCTGAAGCAGATCACCGAAGGAGAAGCGAGCTGAGCCTGCCACTCCCATCCCCCCATCCCCCCCCCCCCCCCCCCCCCCGTGCACCTTGCCTATCTACCGCAGCTAATAGGCCAGATCCCAAGCACCACAAGCCTGGCAGTGTGCAAGTAGCCCAGACGGGCCATGCCACCCCACAGTGAATCCCGCCCCTAGGAGAGGGGAAGAGAAGGCACACACCAGTCTGACTGTGGTCCCAGCGGTGGGCAGGGGGCAGAGGTCAGGTCTGACTGCAGCCCCGCCCACCAACTCCAGTTATACAACACAGCACAGGGGAAGTGCCCTGCAGGTCCACACCACTCCAGGGACTATCCAAAATGATGAAACGGAAGAATTCCCCTCAAAAGAATCTCCAGGAAATAACAACAGCTAACGAACTGATAAAAAAGGATTTAAATAATATAACAGAAAGTGAATTTAGAATAATAGTCATAAAATTAATCACTGGGCTTGAAAACAGTATAGAGAACAGCAGAGAATCTATTGCTACAGAGATCAAGGGACTAAGGAATAGTCAGGAGGAGCTGAAAAACGCTATAAACGAGATGCAAAATAAAATGGAAACGACCAGGGCTCAGATTGAAGAGGCAGATGAGAGAATAAGGGAACTAGAAGATAAAATTATGGAAAAAGAAGAAGCTGAGAAAAAGAGAGATAAAAAAATCCAGGAGTATGAGGGGAAAATTAGAGAACTAAGTGATGCACCAAAGAGAAATAATCCACACATAATTGGTATTCCAGAGGAGGAAGAGAGAGGGAAAGGTGCTGAAGGTGTACTTGAAGAAATAATAGCTGAGAACTTCCCTGAACTCGGGAAGGAAAAAGGCATTGAAATCCAAAAGGCACAGAGAACTCCCTTCAGATGTAACTTGAATCGATCTTCTGCACAACATATCATAGTGAAACTGGCAAAATACAAGGATAAAGAGAAAATTCTGAAAGCAGCAAGGGATAAACATGCCCTAACATATAAAAGGAGACCTATAAGACTCGTGACTGATCTCTCTTCTGAAACTTGGCAGGCCAGAAGGGATTGGCAAGAGATCTTCAATGTGATGAACAGAAAAAATATGCAGCCGAGAATCCTTTACCCAGAAAATCTGTCCTTTAGAATAGAAGGAGAGATACAGGTCTTCCCAAACAAACAAAACCTGAAGGAATTCGTCACCACTAAACCAGCCCTACAAGAGATCCTAAGGGGGATCCTGTGAGACAAAGTACCAGAGACATCGCTACAAGCATGAAACCTAAGGACATCACAATGACTCTAAACCCATATCTTTCTATAATAACACTGAATGCACACGGACTAAATGTGCCAACCAAAAGACATAGGGTATCAGAATGGATAAAAAAAAAAAAAAAAAACAAGACCTACAAGAAGTAGGCAAGGAGAACTCTCAGGTAAGACTGGTCTGAGATAGGTGAAAGATAAAAAAAAAAAAAAAAGACATTTTTCAATGCATCCCATTGACTAACCTCAGAAGCAGAGGTAGGCAAGGAGAACTCTCAGGTAAGACTGGTCTGAGATAGGTGAAAGATAAAAAAAAATAAAGAAAAGATTGTATAGGGAAAATATACCTTGGCACTGTTTTGAGAAAGTCTTTGAGAGATGATGGATAGTCCTCAAACCAAAGCTACTAAGATTTCCTATTATACTCAAACACTAGTAAGAGTATCTCAAGGAAAATGTGATCTCAGGCAGGTATATAGTGTATCCAAGGTTTATAAGTATACACTTTCAAATGTCAATTTCTAAACACTTTAAAAGTATGGAGTTGACTGTCATATCATATTATTTTCTACTGGGTTATTGCTGCAGTCAGCAAATTCTACACCTTCTTGAAAGTCGATCTTTTAGCCAAACTTGCTGAATTATAAGATTATTCGTGTGATTGGTTGATCTATTAGATTTTCATGTAGACAGTCACATTATTGGTAAATAATCATAGGCTTCATCCCATTCAAATCTTTGTAAACCTTATTTCTTTCTAAAGGATTTGGTCTTCTAGCACGATTTTAAAGAAGCAGGCATTCTGTCCTACTGTGGTGATGAGAAATGCAATAATCTATTACAGGAAATCTACCAGAGATAAGAATTCCAATAAAAACTTTTCCCTACAGAATCTTTTGTCTTTTCTGGCTGGTCTCTCTATTTATGTCCAGAGGCTTCTGTCTATCAAAGAATTTCTCACAGCTTTTCATTAGTCTTTTAGATCCATATACTTTGCCCTCACACTATATCTCCAGAGTTAGATAGGGAAAAATGTCAACAACATAATAATTTATTATTTAACCCCAACAAAAATATATTATAAAATTGTTACATTAAAAATAATGTAATAAAAATATCTTGTGTCAGCTCTCACTTGAAATTTTCATTTCTCTCCTTATAACAAGAAAGATGGGCAAACTGAAAACCAAGCACTTTTCTTAAACCAATCCAAGAAGTCATTCTCAGGCAAACCATCACCACAAAACATGAAGAAAGAAGGTACATCCAGAGAAATACAGCAACCAAGTTTGCTTACCTGGAACAAAAGATACTGGCATCTTAAACTTATAAGAACATTTAAACACAGCAGTTTTAAAGAACTGGTGGAGCCTGAATGTGAACTAACATAATAGTAAGAAACCCTTGGTGGTTTCAGTCTTGAGATAATTTCCACACTTTCATGGAGTTTCCACTGGGACTCCTCTCAATATGGAAACTGGATAAAGATTATGGCAAGGGGAGGGGAGAAATAACTACTGTGAAACACGCACAAAACCTTCTCCATAAAGACATTCTTTAGAGCAAAGATTTTTGCCTGAATGAAATTCTAAAACCGTATTCAGCTTCAAGAAAGGAATTCCTTCCCACTCTAGAACCCTCCAGCCTTCCTAGATCATCTAAATAAAAAGTGAAGGGAGAATCAACAGGAAATCGATTGGGAATGCTGAATCCAAGAAGGGAATATAGACAAGAGGAAAAATTAAAAAATATATACCCTTAAGATTGGATAGCAACATTGGTGAAAGTCAAACACCAAGACACAAGTGTATGGAAGATTATAGCACACACCATTCCCAGGCATTACCACCACACCAGAAAAATATTTATGATTTATAATAAGAGTATAATAAAAGATTTCAGCTGAAATTTTCAAGAAACAGACTTTCTGATAAAGAGCACATAGGGAATTCCCAAAGTAGAGGGAGAGACAAAAGAGACACTGGAAAAATTTGAAATCTCTGAAACATTTATGTACAACAGTCATTAAGCCTAAGCCAAATCCCAAACATAAGAAATTTTATGTTAATATTAAAGTACTAATTAAATACCTTGCAATAAGAATTAATAAACTATAGGAAGAGAAAATAAAGCATGTAATGTTATCAAGTGAAATAAACTATGTGGCAATAAAGGAAAAACAACAATAAAAAGATGTAAAAAAACAAAAACAAAAACAGAAAAGTTATAAATGTGGTAGATATTAATCCACCTATAGCAGTAATAACTTAAATGTAAATGATCTAAACACACCAAAACAAACACACCTATTAAAATACAGCTGGCTCATGTTGATTAATAAAATACCCAACTATATGTTTTATTAACAAAACTGTAAGTATACAGATTTAAATAGTTTGAAAATAAAGGGAAGAATATATAACATGCTAACATTAATAGATAACCAGGAATAATATAAAAAAGACATAAGTTCTAAGAATGTTTGAATGTAACAACAGAACATCAAAATACTTGAGGCAAAACTAATAATTAAAAGGAGAAATAAACCCACTAGTTTGGCCAACAATTGATAAATCAATTAGGCAGACATTTAATAAGGGTATGGATGACCTATAGAGCACCGTCAATTATGGACACAATTGACATTTATAAAATACTCCATTCAAAACCAGAACACATTCTAGTGAAGTTCACATGTGACACCCATTAAGATAGAACACATTCTATGACATAAAATACACCTTACTTAAAATAATTAAAATCTCAGCTTATAGTAGCATTAAACTACAAATCAGTAACACAAAGAATGGTAAAAATTTCCTAAATATTTTGTAATTAAGCAAATGTACTTCCAAATAATCTGTGAACCAAAAAATAAGTTGCAAGAGAATTCAGAAGATATTTTGAACTACATGAAAATGCATTTTATCAACATTTGAGAATGCACAAAAAACAGGAGAAAATTTGTAGTATTAAATGTATATATTAGGAAAGAAAGTTAAAAAAAATAAGGAGCCAACATTTTTAAAAGTAGACAAAGAAGAAAAACTTAAATTTACATCAAATAGCAGAATAGTAATGAGAAGAGATCCACTAAATTAAAAGAAATAATACAGAAAAGTAAGTAAAACCAGTTTTTTTTTTATTTTTTTATGTTAATTTACTTTTGAGAGAAAGAGAGAGGGAGAGAGAGCAGGAGAGGGGCAGAGAGAGATGGAGACACAGAATCCGAAGCAGGCTCCAGGCTCCGAGCTTCCAGCACAGAGCCCTATGCGGGGCTTGAACCCACAAACTGCGAGATAATGACCTGAGCTGAAGTCGGAAGCTTAACCGACTGAGCCCCCCAGGCACTCCAAAACACAGTTTCTTTTAATAGACTAATAAATGATAAACTTCTAATCAGGTAAACTAAGGGGGGGGGGTAGGGAGAAAGAAGACACAAGTGGGAGGTTTTGGTTTCAAGAAGGTGATATAGAAAGATCCTGAACTTACTCTTCCCATGCGCACAACAAATCTATAGCTATATATGGAATAACTTCCTCTGAAAAAGACCTGAACACTAGATGAGCAATACGTTTACAATGAAGGATAAGAGTTACATAAAATTGGAGAGGAAATACAAACATGCCTTTTCCAAAAATCCCATGGGAGAGATATAGAAAATATGAAACTTTACCCTGAGCAGAGAGGGTTTTATACTACAAATTAGGCATCCCAACCCTTGGGTCTTGCTTCAGAGAAGGAAATGACCAAAACATTTGGCTTTGAAAAACAAGGGGCACCTGGGTGGCGCAGTCGGTTAAGCGTCCGACTTCAGCCAGGTCACGATCTCGCGGTCGGGGAGTTCGAGCCCCGCGTCAGGCTCTGGGCTGATGGCTCAGAGCCTGGAGCCTGTTTCCGATTCTGTGTCTCCCTCTCTCTCTGCCCCTCCCCCGTTCATGCTCTGTCTCTCTCTGTCCCAAAAATAAATAAACGTTGAAAAACAATAAGGAGCACATCCAGGAGAACAATAGAGAACGAGAATCTGCTCTTAAAGGGCCTGTGCACAGACTCACTCACCCCGGGGCACAGCACAAAAGCAGCAGTTTGAAAAAATTTTAGACCATATGTGAAAAAGACCCACTTACCAATCTTCAAGTAACCTCCTGAGAGACAGAAATCTTTTGGGACTCTCTCTGGGGACAGAAGTGTTAGCAGGTAATACTTTTGCAATATCATTCTACTTTGTTAATGCTGGAATTAGCAGGTGCCATTTTGGCATCTCCCTCTAACTTGCGAGGACCTCTGGGTACACATCTCACTCCTTGTGCCACAGATGCAGCACAGCCAGCCAAGTGAGTGACCTCCCAGCCACAGAAACATCACAGCTAAGCAAACACCCTACTCCCACTGTGCCTCAGTTGCTGCCCTACAATACAGCCTAATTGAGTGCCTGACTCTGGAGGCCAGGGAAGATTACCCTTCTAGCCTTCATGGGATATCTCCTACACAAGGCCACTACTTCAAGACTTGTAATCTTGAAGACTACTTCAAGAGTTAAGTGTTTCACCTAATAACATAGACACAAACACTGATAATTAGTCAAAATTGGGAGGCACAGAAGTATGTTTCAAACAAAAAAAAACAAACAAAACCCTAGAAAACACCTTAATAAAATGGAAATAAGTAAGCTACCTGATAAAGAGTTCAAAGTGATGGTCAATAAAGATGCTCAAACTTAAGAGCAAAATGAATGAAAGCAGGGAGAATTTTGACAAAGAGAACACATAAGAAAATAACAAATAGAAGTCATAGAACTGACAAATGCAATAGTGGAACTGAAAAAAAATACATTAGAGGGTCCTACAGCAGACTGGATGAAGCAGAATGGATAAATGAGATGGGAGACAAAGCAATGAAACTCACTCAAACAACAGCAACAAAAGGAAAAGGAATTTAAAAAGGGAAGATACCTTAAGGAATCAATGGGTCAACGTTAATCAGAATAACCCACATTATAGGAGCGCCAGAAGGAAGAGCAAGAAGAGGCAGAAAACATATTTGAATAAACAATGGCTGAAAATGTCTAAATCTGGGGAAGGATCCAGACATCCAGGTTAAGGAAGCACAGAGTTCAAAATAAGATGAAGCCACAGAGATATATGTCAAGACACATTATAATTAAAATTTCAAAGTTAAAGATAGTGAATCTTAAAATCAACAAAAGAAACAAAACAACTTATTACATACAAAAGTAATCCAGTAAGTCCATCAGAAGATTTTTCAGCAGAAACTGCAGACCAGAAGGGAGTGGCATGACATATTCAAAGTGCTGAAGGAGGGGCACTTGGGTCGCTCAGTCATCTGAGTGTCCAACTTTGGTTCAGGTCATGATCTCACAGTTCATGAATTTGAGCCCCACATCGGGCTCTCTGTCAGTGTGGAGCCCACTTCAGATCCTCTGTCCCCCTCTCTGAACCTCTCCCATCCACAGTCTCCGCATGTCTCTCAAAAATATATATTAAGGGGAAAAAAAAAGTGCTGAAGGAAAAAAAAAATTTCCAGTCAAGAACATTCTACTTAGTAAGGTTATCATTCAGAACAAAAGGAGAGATGAATAAATTTTCCAGATAAGGAAAAGCTAAGGCAGTCAATCACCACTAAAGCAGACTTATAAGTGTTAAAGGAATTTTTTTAAGCTGAAAAAAAAAATGGCAATAATTGGCAATCAGAAAACATATGAAAGGAAAAGAAAATCTTACTAAAAAAGGTAAATATATAGTAAAAGTAGTGGATTAATCACTTACAAAACTAGTATAAAAATCCAAGACAGGGCTCCTGAGTGGCTCAGTCGGTTAAGTGTCCAACCTTGGCTCAGGTCATGATCTCATGGTCCGTGAGTTCAAGCCCCACATCGGTCTCTGTGCTGACAGCTCAGAGCCTGGAGCCTGTTTCAGAATCTGTGTCTCCCTCTCTCTCTCTGCCTCTCTCCTACTCATGCTCTGTCTCTCTCTCTCTCTCAAAAATAAACATTTAAAAAAATTAAAAAAAAGAAAATTATAGGTAAATCAATGATAAACATAAATGCAAAAATCCTCAAAAAAATTAGAAAAATTAATTAAAATACATTAAAAAATCATACACCATGATCAAGTGGGATTTATTCTAGGGATTCAAGGATAGTTCAACATCTGCAAATCAGCTATACACAGCACATTAAGAAAATGAAAGATAAAAATCATACAATCACCTAAAGAGATGCAGAAAAAGCATTGTTTAAAATTCAACATCAATCAAAATAAAAATTCTCAAAAAGTGGTTATAGAGGGAAAATACCTCAAAATAATAAATCCCATTTATGATAAGCTGAGAGCTAATATACTCAATGGTGAAAGGCTGGAACCTTCTCCTTTAAGATCAGGAAAAATACAAGGATGCCTACTATCACCACTTTCATTCAACAAGTTATTGAAAGTCCTGGCCATAGCATTTAGGCAAGTAAAATAAATAAAAGTCTTCCAAATTGGAAAGGAAGAAGTAAAACTGTCATTATTGCAGATGGTATGATATTATATATACAAAACCTTAACAACTCCATTAAAAACTGTTAGAATAGGGGCACCTGGGTGGCTCAGTTGGTTGAGTGCCAGACTTCAGCTCAGGTCATCATCTCACTTCACGATTCACGGGTTCAAGCCCTGCATCAGGCTCTGTGCTGATGGCTCAGAACCTGGCACCTGCTTTGGATTCTGTGTCTCCCTCTCTCTCTGCCCCTTCTCAGTCTCTCTCTCTCTCTCTCTCTCTCTCTCTCTCTCTCTCTCAAAAATAAATGAATGTTGGGGCGCCTGGGTGGCGCAGTCGGTTAAGCGTCCGACTTCAGCCAGGTCACGATCTCGCGGTCTGTGGGTTCGAGCCCTGCGTCGGGCTCTGGGCTGATGGCTCAGAGCCTGGAGCCTGTTTCTGATACTGTGTCTCCCTCTCTCTCTGCCCCTCCCCTGTTCATGCTCTGTCTCTCTCTGTCCCAAAAATAAATACACGTTGAAAAAAAAAACAATTTAAAAAAAAATAAATGAATGTTAAAAAAATAAGAAACTATTAGAATAAATGAATTCAGTAAAGTTAAATCAATATACAAAAATTTGCTGTTTCTATGCACTAACAACAAACTACCAGCAAGGAAAAATTAAGAAAACAATCCCATTTACAATTACATCAAAAAGAATAAAATACCTAGAAATAAATTTAAGCAAGGAGATGAAAGACAATGAAAACTATAAGACACTGATATAAGACATTGAAGAAGATAGAAATAAATAGACTTTGTGTCCATGGATTAAAACAATATTGTTAAAATATACTATCCAAAGCAATCTATAAATCAATGAAATCACTATCAAAATTTTAAAGGCATTTTTCACAGAACTAGAAAAAATACTAAATTTTGTACACAACTTCAAAAGACTCTAAATAACTAAAGGAATTTGAGAAAGAAGAACATAGCTGGAGATACCATGCTCTCTGATTTCAAACTAGACTAAAGCTATAGTAATCAAAAACAGTATGGTATGGAGAAAAAAAGACACACATGCATCTCTATGTTTATTGCAACATTATTTACAATAGTCAAGATATGAAAACAACTGTAGAATGACGTCTGAACGGATAAGAAGATGTAGTATGTGTGTATGCACACAGACACACAAAGAAGATGCCATTTAGCCATAAAAAGAATGAAATCTTATCATTTGTGACAACTTGGTTGAAACTTGAAAGTATTATGTTAAATAAAGTCAGTCAGAGAAAGAAAATGTCACATGATTTCATTTTGAAGTGGCATCTAAAAAACAAAACAAAACCAAACAAAACCAAACCCAGTTTCATAGGGGAATGGAGTGTCACAGGGTGAAATGGGTGCCAGGGATCAAGAGGTACAAAGAGGTACAAACTTCAATTTATAAAATAAAGTCATGGGGATATAATATACAGCATAAACACTATGGTCAATAATACTGTATTAACTTGGTATGGTGACATATGTTAAATAGAGTCATTGTGGTGATCAGTTTGCAATGTATACAAAATCTGATCAATGTTGTACACATGAAACTAATAGAATATTTCAATTATGATTGAATAAAAATGAATTGGAGTCATCCTTATTGATATAATGGACATTAAAAGAAAAATATGTAAATTCTATGAGCAACTCTATGTCCACAAATTTGATAATATAGATGAGATTTTTTATTTCTTGAAGAATACAAACTATTAAAAGTTATATTAAGAGAAATGGTTAACCTGAGTAGCTCTTTATTAAATATATTCAATCAATAATTTAAGCCCTTCCCTTCTCCAAAAAAAGTACTACACTCTAGGTTTTACAGATGAAATCTACCAAAAACTGATAGAATTAACAGCCTTTCTTCCCTACATTATCCAGAAAGTAGGAGAGAATACTTTCTAACTCATTTTATGAGGCCAGACTTTATAATAGAAACATATGAAGATATAACAAGAAAGGAAGACTACAGTCCAATGTTTCTCATGAAAATTGACATGAAAGCCTTTAACAAATATTAGCCAATCAAATCGAGAAATATATAAAAAAATAATATCTCAAAACAAAATTATATTTATTTCACAAGTGCAAGTCTCACTCAACATTTGTGAAGCAATCATTCTAAGTTATATTATCAGACTGAATAACAAAAAACATTTATATCAATACATGTAGGAAAAAAATATTTGATATATCCAAACTCTTATGAAAAATCTGAAAAAAACAAGAGTAAAGGGGAACTTCCTTAAGATAGTAAGGGGAATATGAAAAGCAAAATAAAACAATTTATAGTTAACAGTGAGAAATTAAACATTTATTCCCTAACAATTTGGAACAAGGCAAGGAAGTGCTCTCTCAACACCGCTTTTCAACATAATATTAGAAATCTTAGCTAAAGTAGTAAGATATGAAATAATGGATTGTATACAGCTAGGAAATAAATATATAAACTGTCTTATAGATGGCAAGGTTGTCTATATAGAAAAGCCAAAAAAAAAAAAAAATCCTGGAACTAAGCGTAAGCAGTGAGTTGGCAAAGGTCAATGGATACAAGGAAAATATATGAAAGCCAATTCCTTTTTAATATGCCAGCAATGAACAACTAGAATTGGAAATTTTTTGAAGTACCATTTAAAATAACATCAAAAAATGAAACACTTAGGTAGAAATAAAAAAAAAAAAGCCATATAAAGAACTACAGATTCTTTAAGCAGAAAGCTACAAAACATCAAAGGAAGAAATAAAGGAAGGTCTAAATAAATGGAACATTATTTTTTTTGTCCATAGATTGGAAGACAAAATGTTATTGAAAGGTCACTTCTCAACTTGATCTATAGATTCAATGCAACCATAATCAAAATCCCAGTGAGCTATTTTGTAGATATTGGAAGGCGATTTTACAATTGATGTACATACGCAAAGGACTGAGAATAGTCAACACAATACTGAAGAACAAAGTTGGAAGACACCCAGTATCTACTTTCAAGACCCACTATAAAGCACAGTACTCATGACAGCAAAACACTGGTGAAAGAATACACATATAGATCAAATGGAACAGAATAAAGAACAAAGAAACAGATCTACACAAATATAGTCAACTGAACTTTGACATAAGAGCAAAGGTAATTCAATGGAGAAAAAAAAAGTTATTTCAAAAACATGTGCTGGTACAATTAGACATTCATATGCAAAAAAAAAAAAAAGAACATAGAAACAGACCTTATACTGTATACAAAAACTTGCTCAATTATATCTAAGTCTTAAATATAAAAGGAAAATATAAAACATCTAGAATAAAACCTACAAGAAAATCTATAGGACCTTGGGTTTGGGGAAGTTTTTAGATATACCAGCAAAAGCATGATCCACAAAGAAGAAAAGATGACAAATTTGATTTATTAATATAACAGACTTGCTCTACTAAATTTACTGTTTAAAATGTGGACAAGTCACAGGATAGAAGAAATTATTTGCAATTTTTTTTTTTATCTGATAAAGGACTTGAGGGTCGCCTGGGTGGCTCTGTTGGTTAAGTGTCCAACCTCAGCTCACTTCATGATCTCACAGTGTATTAGTTCAAACCCTGTGTCAGGCTCTGTGCTGACTGCTCAGAACCTGGTGACTGCTTCAGATTCTGTGTCTCCTCTCTCTCTCTCTGCCCCTCCCCTGCTTGTGCTCTGTCTCTCGCTGTCGCTCAAAAATAAATAAATATTTTAAAAATTAAAAAAAAGGACTTGAATCCAAAATATACAAAGAACTCAAGATTAAATAGAAGAATACAAAAGTTCAATTATAGACAGAATACCTAAACATACACCACATCGAAGAAGATATATGGATGGCATTTAAGCATACAAAAACATGCTCATTATCTGCTATTAGGGGAAGGCATATTGAAACAAGATACATTAGTCACTAAACATCAATGAGTTCTTAAATTGTGAGTGAAAGTTTGATGAATAGGATATTTAGAAGTCTCAAAGTGCTTTCCCTCAAAGACTACATCTTCTTTGATTTCATAAAAATATTTGAAAAGCAAAACTTCAGGGAACAAAGTAGATTAGCGATTGCCTCCAGCTAGGGGTAGAATGACAATTGGCTACAAATGTGCATATCAATCTTTTTTGGAGGCGATGGAAATATGCTAAAAGTGATTATTTTGATGCTTTCACAATCCTGTAAATTTAGTAAAAGTCATTACATGGTACATTTAAAGTGGGTAAATTTTATGGCATTTTACAGTAAATTTTACTGTAATAAGGACATTAATACTTTTTCTGCAGAGGGAAAATAAGTAACTTTGTAATAAAGGAATTGTCAGGCACCACCTTTTAATTATGTGATTGAACTGAACATCGTCAATATTGGAACAAATCAAAAGCAAGACCAGAAACAACACAGTATCACATCTGCCATATTTCTGGCAAGAATGCATAAAAGGAATCCAAAAGTATTAAATTAACCCAAATCAAGGAACATTCTATAAAATAACTGGCCTGTGATTTCCAAAAGCGTCACAATCATAGACATCAAAAAACTGATAAACTTTACAGAAAATAATGAGACATGACAACTAAGTAGAATGGTGGGAACAGTAAGGTAACAACTGAAATTTGCAAGGGCCTTGAAGATCACATGATAGGCATGGATCATGGTTAATTTCCCGATGTTTTATGACTTTATTATGGATACAAACATTTGTTTGTAAGAAATTCATACTAAAGTATTCATGGGAGGTAAGACATTATGTAAGAAACCATCTCAAATGATTCATGAAAGAAAAGGTGCTATCTTTGCAGCATTAACATTTAAACTGATATCGAAGTAAAAGGAAAAATATGACTTTTGTTTTAGTAGAAAAATTATCAGGAATCAACAAATTGCTATATAAATATTTAACATCGTAATAGTAGATTTAGGGGCACCAGGGTGGCTCAGTCAGTTAAGCGTCCGACTCTTGATTTCAGCTCAGGTCGTGATCTCACAGTCTGAGAGTGAGTCCCGCATGGGCTACACACAGAGCAAGGAGCCTGCTCAAGACTCTCTCTCCCGCTGCCCCTCCCCCACTCGCACTCTGTCTCTGTCTCTGTCTCTCTCTCTCTCTCTCTCTCTCTCAAAAAATACTTTAGAAAAATAAAACATAAAATTGTGATATTCAATTTAATATTGTTTTTCAAGGTTCTATTTGTTAGTGAGAACAAAGACGAAGTTACCAAGCATTCATTGAGCACTTCGGATACGCACTTTGTCAGGAATCTTAGGACACTGTTCCTACCTTGCGGCCACCGGTTCCACACTGCGGCAGTGCCCCTTCCCCCCTCATCTCAGATGCTCCGAATCCTCAGCAAAACGATCTGCCAGGGAGCCTCCACCAGCTGGTATTTCTCACACTGGCATCCCGGATCTGCAGGGGGGAGGAACCCGTTGGCTTTTAAGAGCAGCTCCGTTTCTCGAACACGATGGCTGTTACGGGAAGCCTGCTAATTGAGATGGGGCAACAACTGCCTCTTTTCTACTCGTTTGCCCCACCTGTTACCTAATAAGTGTTACTATCAGAGACAAATGGAGACCAGGCTTGAAAATTCCCTGAGCAGGCAAAACCAGTTTAGTCTCACAAAACTTAATTTAGCTTATTTTGCAAGACTAGCTTGACCTGCATGATTAAGTAATCATGTTCACGACTCTAAAAATCATTAGCAAAACCTGAACTGCTTCCCAAGGTTGACCTGCGGTAACCAATTCTCTATTATTTATGAACATTCTAATATTATAACAAATCACTACGAGGAATAAGCATCCATCGTCTCCTCACTGTGTAATTAGAACAATATTCCTCTTAGTTTTATCCCATGCTTTGGTTTGAGTGCTCCCATGACACAGACTGTCTGCTTGGTGTATGCACAATAAACTTTCACTAATTACTACTTCTGTAATTCATTGGTTTTACTTCTGTTATTTCTGAACTTTTCACATAAGAAACAAACACTCACCTGAAGTATCTATCCAACCTGGGCAGTGGCTTTACTCCATAGATTGTGAAATCCCAAGAAAGTTGAGTCTTGCCACCTGTCCTTCCTCAACACAGGGAGCCTGGGAGCCCTTTGCGCCCTAAGGGGCTTGGGAGGCTAAGGAAACGCATGCACTTTCTGAATTTTGTTTTGTTACTTTGTTTTCTATTGTAACTCATCGCACTACTCTGCCCCGGACTTCACCTTTCTCATAAGGACTTTCTTTACTCCAGATACAGGGGAGTGAGGCAAAGGCCTGTCAGTGGTCTGGGCTGAAAGTCCCCCCCCCCCCCCGTCTTCCTCATCACGTTCCCTGTGCAACCCCCTCACCGGGACCAGAATGGAACCTGGGAATGCTTAGTCCTACCTGTTCGGTGGAACCCACTCAGGGCTCATTGCTCTCTTCCAAGCAGCAAAACACCCTCCAGCAAGAAGCTTTATGTTGATAGCAAGGTGCACGAGACTCGTCTTCCCGGATCCTACCAGAAGGTTTCAGTTGATTCCCATGTCCTGCCCAGGTCCAAGCCTGGCTACTTGTTAGCACCCCTAGGCTTCTGAAGAACAAAATGTTTTACATTCACAGAAAGATGACAAGGAATGTAAAGACAGAAATTTATTATTACTATTATTACTATTATTACTATTTAAGATTTGTTAGTAACATCTGATTCTGCGGATTTTTACTTTCTTTAAATGCTGACTCTTTTGAAGACGTCTTCTGAACGTGTGTCTTCTGAGCAGATTGTACATTATGCCAAGGCCTAAATACTATCAACATGCACTAAGAAGTTTGATCCCATTTGGAATCTGAAAAACTATCTGAAAATCAAGCAGTGTAGGATTGGGAAGAGAGCGGTGTCTGGGCACCAATATCAACTTTGTTTTTCTGAGGAGGCTTAGTTTGTAATTTCATTTAAATCGCTCTCTTCAACTGTGGGGAAATATTGTACTATCTAAAGTACCCAAATCTGTACTTTTCGAGCTGGTGTGTATTAATACCTCCAAGACTCTTGATGGCTCTACAATGTGGGATTTTTTTTTTGTCTTCCTAAATAAATTATAGGTTAAACCATAATCAAAGACCTCACTTTATTAATTTGTACTTCAGCAAAATTTTTTTAACAAATTTACATACAATTAAAATATTATATATTGCCAGGTGTACAACATAATTATTTGATGTTTGCATGTATTGTGAAAGGATCAAAAGAAGTCTAGTTATCATCCATTACCATACATAGTTGTATCTTTTCCCTTGTGATGAAAACTTAGGGTTTACTCTCTTAGAACCTTTCAAATACACAATAAAGTATTATTAACTGTTGCCTCTATGCTGTACATTACATCGTCACGACTTATTTATTTTGTAGCTAGAGTTTATAATTTTTAACCCTCTTCTCTCATTCCCCACCCCCCACCCCATAACCACAAATCTGTTCTCTGTATTGATGAGTTTGGGTTTTTTGTTTCTATTTTAATTTTTCTTTTAGATTCCACATAGACGTGAGATTAAATGATATTTGTCTTTCTCTGTCTTATTTTACTTAGTGTAATGCCCTCAGTCCATGTTGTCTCAAATGACAAGATTTTATTCTTTCTTATGGCTGAATAATACTCATCTGTGTATGTGTGTGTGTGTATCCATTCACCCATTGATGGCCACTTAGGTTGCTTCCATGTTTTGGCTACTGTAAATAATATTCCAGTGAACACAGGAATGCAGAAATCTTTTTGAATTAGTGTTTTCCTTTCCTCTGGATAAATACCCAGAAGTGGCATTGACGGAACATATGGTAATTCTATTTTTAATTACTTGAGGTATCTCCATATTATCTGTAGTAGCTGTACAAATTTACATTCCCACCAACAATGCAGAAAGATTCCTTTTTCTCCCCATCTTTGCCAACACCTATTATTTCTTGTCTTTTTAGTTCTGGCCATTTTAATAGGTGTGTGGTGATAGCTCATTGTGGTTTTGATTTGCATTTTCCTGATGATTAGTGATTTGAACATCTTTTCATGCACATGTTGGACATATTTTCCTTTTTGGGGAAACTATTCAGGTCCTTTTGTTGTTTTTGTTGTTCATGATTTTCATGAGTTCTTTATGTTTTAGATATGAACCTTTTAACCAGTTATATGATTTGCAGATATTTTCTCCCATTCAGTAGGTTGCCTTTTAATTTTGTTGTTTTTCCTTGCTTTTTAGTTTCACATAGTCCCACTTGTGTGTTTTTGCTTTTGTTGCCTTTGCTTTTGGTGTCAAATCCAAAATATCATTGCCAAAACAAATCTCAAGGAGCTTGCTGCCTGTGTTTTCTTCTAAGAGTTTCAGGTCTTACATTTTAATTTTTAATTATTTTTTGAGTTGAATTTTACAAAGAACTTTTAATGTTTATTCATTTTTGAGAGAGAGAGAGAGACAGAGACAGAGTGCCAGTGGGGGAGGAACAGAGAGAGAAGGAGACATAGAACTCAAAGCAGTCTCCAGGTTCTGAGCTGTCAACACAGAGCCTGATGCGGGGCTCGAAGCCATGAACCATGAGATCATGACCTGAGCTGAAGTTGAATGCTCAACCAGCTGAGCCACCTAGGTGCTCCATCTTTTGAATATGGTATCACATAGTGGTCCAATTTCATTCTGTAGCATGTAGCTGTATTTCTCAATACTTGTTATTGAACAGACTGTCCTTTCCCCATTGTATTCTTGGCTCCTTTTGTTCTAAATTTATTGATCATACATATGTGGCTTTATTTCTGAGCTGTCTATTGTGTTCCATTCATCTATGCATTTGTTTTTAAGCCATTACTATAGCTTGAAATCAGGTTTGAAATCAGGGTGCATGTCTCCAGCTTTGTTCTTTCTCAAGATTGCTTTGACTATATAAGGTCTCTTATGGTTGCACACAAATTTTAGGATTGTCTTAGTTTGTAAAAATGCCACTAGACTCTTCATAGGAATTGCATTGAATCTATAGATTGCTTTTGGGTAATATTTTAATATTTTAATAATATTAATTCTTCTAATCCATAAGCACAAAATATCTTGCTTTTTTAAAATGTTTTTTAACGTTTATTTGTCTTTGAGAGACAGACAGAGAACAAGCAGGGGAGGGGTAGAAAGAGAGGGAGACACAGAAACCAAAGCAGTCTCCAGGCTCTGAGCTGTCAGCACAGAGCCAGCCTGACATGGGCTTAAACCCATGAACCGTGAGATCTTTACCTGAGCTGAGGTTGCGCACTTAGTCAACTGAGTCCCTAGGCGCCCCAGCACAAAGTATCTTTCCATTTACTTGTGTCTTCTTCAATGTCTTACATCAATGACTTGTAGTTTTCAGTGTGTGGGTCATTCACCCTCTTAGGGTTAAATTTATTCCTATGCATTTTATTCTTTTCTATGCAGTTGTACATGGGGTTGTTTTCTTAATTTCTCTGATAGCTCATTATTAGTGTATAGAGACACAGCAGATTGTTATATATTGACTTTGTATCCTGCAATTTTACCCAATTCATTTATTAGCTTAACAGTTTCTTGGAATCTGTAGAATCTTCTATTTTTTTAATTTTTATTTTTATTATTTTTTAATGCTTATTTCTTTTTTGAGACAGAGAGAGTGAGAGCAGGGGAGGGGAAGAGAGAGAGAGAAGGAGACACAGAACCTGCAGCAGGCTCCAGGCTCTGAGCCATCAGCACAGACCCTGACCCTGGACTTGAACATACAACTACGAGATCATGATCTGATACAACTGCAAGATCATGATCTGAGCCGAAGTTGGACGCCTAACTGACTGAGTCACCCAGGCACCCCTAGGATTTTCTATGTATAATATTATGTCATCTGCAATAGTGACAATTTTACTTCTTATTTGGATGCCCTTTATTTATTTATTTATTTTTTTTTTTGCCTAATTGCTCTGCCTAGGACTTCTAGGCAATACAACATTGAATAAAAGTGGCAAGAGTGGGCATCCTTCTCTTATTCCTGATCTTAGAGGAAAAGCTTCCAGGTTTTCACTGTTGAGCATGGTATTAGCTGTGGGCTTGTTGTATCTGGGCTTTCATCAACATCCTCTAGCTTGTCACTATTTGTGACATACAAAGAATATGTATTTAATTGTCCAATTCAACACCACTGCATACACTCTCTGAAAAGTTTTTATCTGAATGATATTGTTTTTGATTTATGACATTACATAACCAATTAACTTGGTCAAATACCCCCAGATATTCACTTTACTGAAAACCATTGCTATTAGATCTAAGAATCCTTCAGGTGTGGGGGCAGGGGGTATGCTAAAAAATAAATATCCTTCTTTTTTTAAAAAAAATAATTTACATATAACACAATTCATCATTAGTAAAGCATGTAATTGTACAAAGGGATGATTAAAAATGCATTTATTAACACATGTACTATAATCCTCAACCTTGTATTTTCTTTGGAATTATTAAAATACTTTTCAAAAGCATTAGTGTGCTTGTTAGAAATGTTTTATTGAAATTCTTAATATTTTCATCAGTGTTAAATAATATTTTGAGGTTGAACTACCGGATACAAATTTGTTACGTGATGCCTCAGACTAATTGAGAAATGATAGTGAAGTCCAGAAGGTACACTATGGCTTAAGTGGCACAGAATATGGACTCTGGAAAGATGGACTAATTCCAATACTATTGCTGTGTGCCTGGCCTACGGTAAGTTATATCACCCCCTTTGGTCCTAGCTGTCACATCCCTGAGGTAAGGGTTTTGATGTGACATCTAACGTCCCTTTCAGTTGTAGTGATCTCATATATACACTCTATGGTGATCATTTCTAAAATTAAAGTTCAGTAAGCCAATCAGAAAAAGACAAATACCATATGACTTCAGTCATATGTGGTATTAAAGAAACAAAGCAAATAAGAGAGAAAAGAAAGGGGGGGGGGCAAACTGAGACACAGACTTTTTAAAAAAGTTTTTTTAAATCTTTAATTATTTTTGAGAGAGAGAGAGCGAGCAGGGGAGCAGCAGCGAGGGAGACACAGAATCCAAAGCAGGCTCCAGAATCCTAGCTGTCAGCACAGAGCCCGGCGCGGGGCTCGAACTCAGGAACCATGAGGTCATGACCTGAGCCGAAGTCAGACGCTCAACCGACTGAGCCACCCAGGTGCCCCAGACATAAACTTTTAATTATAGAAAATAAACTGATGGTTACCAAAGGGAAGGTGTTAAACAGGTGATGGGATTAAGAAGTGCACTTACTGTGATGAACCCTGGGTGTTGTATGGAAGTGTGGGGGTCATATTGTACACCTGAAACCGATATTACACTGTCTATTAACTGACGAGACTTTAAATAAAAACTTTTTTTAAAAGCTCTGTACTAATTATACCTCATTTCAAAGACAAATCTCAAGAAAAAAATATTTGAATTTGGGTATTTAGATTCGTTTTATGACAATTAAAATTTATTGTAAAACACAAGACAGTAGTAGCTCTCGTGTGATATATAATTATAATATGCCATCGAGGTACCATTAAGCAAATTACAGCCAATATCATAGATAATCATATACGAATGTTGTTTGACAAAGATACGCTAAGGCGCACCTGGGTGGCCCAATTGGTTCAGTATCCAGCTCTTGATTTGAGCTCCCGTCATGATCTCATTGTTCTGTGAGTTTGATCTCCATAGCCGGCTCTGTGCTGGCAGGGTAGAGCCTGCTTGGGATTCTTACTCTCCCTGTCTCTCTGCCCCTCCCCACCCCTCTCAAAATAAATAAATCAACTTAAAAAGAAAGATTCTCTAAGATGTTTCCTTTTATCTGTTATTCTTACAGAGTTCGGTTTTTCTCAAGTATGTACAGCAAGTTACTACCTGAATGCAGAGGTCCTCTGAAGGTTGAACTAACATTTTACATATGAAATAATAATTATTTAACTCAGACACAGTTCATTTATTACATCTTTAGGAAAGATTACTGCTAACTGCTAATTTCTACAGTGACTGGCTGCTGTGCTCAGGTTGAGGAGGGGGGTCATTTCATGTTTCAACAATAGAAGCATTGTGTGAATAAAGTTGATGGTGTCTAATGTACCTTGAAATGTGCCCTCAAGTAGGTTTCTATTAGTAGAGCCAGAGACTTGAAGGGAAATAGATCTCAGTTTTAAGTAAATTAGAACTCCCATACTACTTCAATTCATTAGTAAAAAACATATGTTGACTTTTAAGATGAATAAAGCATAGATATCCAATGTGAAGCAAAATGCAGGTTAATGGCCTCAGGCTGGTGGCATGTTAATTATGGTGCTGGTGACACTGGGTGAACAAGACCATCTCATGGCACGTGATAACACAACTGTAACAAAGCTTTAAATTAGCTCAAAGTCAAAATGATATTGTTAACTCTTCAAAATTATTGAAAACTAAATTAACCTAATTTTTCAAAAATTGTAAAATTCTCAAAGTAAGCTTGCAGTGAAAGTGAGAAGCCTAGACCGCCACAATCATAAGAAATCATACATTTAAAACTTTCGCACCAAGGGCAACTCATTGGTCATGATGGAAGCTTAATTTTTCAGAGTATCCCCTTTTAAGTGATTAGTTAATAGTGAGGAAGGCATGTGCAATTGCCACCACGAAATCCTTTTTGGCTCTAGTTCTAAGATAAAACTAGAATCCAAGGACATCTTGTCACGTCTTCTTGTTCCTACTCTGTTGTGAGGTGTTATCCTTTCTCATGAAACGGCTATCCTTTTTCATGTTGATTAATGGGATGCATCCTAAAGCGCTGCTCTTCTGGTTTTGTCTACATGCCTCCCACATGCTAATTTCCATTCATCACAGGAGCTGGTGTTATCTTTAAAAACATATTAGGTCCCGTCAGTCTCAAACCCTGCAGGTTCTATTGCATTAAAAGGGAAAAGTCAAAACTTGTGTCTAGCTTCTAGCAGATGGCTGGATCTGACCTTGTTATCCTCTGATAGCTTTTTCTCCCACTCTGCCCTGTCCACTCTGCTCCAGTTAGAGCTTATGTACTATTCTTCACATGCACCGGGCAATATTTTGAACCAAGGCCTTTTTTCTACCTGTTCGCTGTGCCCAGAACACTTATTTTCAGGTATTTTGTATGGCTAACCCCCTAAAAAACTTCATGTCTTTCTTTGATGAGGCTTATCCTCACTAACCTATTTTACACAGCAAATCACTCACCTGCCACACTCACAATTCCACTACTGTTTTCTATTTTTATTAACCTTACCTCTTAATCATCCTCTAACACACTATATTGTATATTTATTTATTGTGCATCCATATTATTATCTGCTTTTCTGTGCTAGAAAAGAGATATTTGAAATGCTATGCTGGTAAATTGGCTCTAAAAAAAAAAAAAAAAAAAGACCTGATCTGAATTGTTTGCCTGAATTTCGTGGTGTCAAATATTCCCACCATCGGCAATTGCAGTCAATGACTGGCTCACAAACATCCTAAATAACTAACAGTCTGCTCTCATAAACTGAGATTTGCCAACTCCAGTCTACCACTGGATGTCTGTGGGTTTTGTCCAGAGGTATATCCCTAGTGATAGCTGCTAGAAACACATCAAATGGCAGGTTTATTTATAAGTTTATAAAATAGTTCAGACATTAAATTCATGCTTGTTGATATCTTAAAACTAAGTCTAACATAAACCAGAAATAAATCAGTAATTGAATATGTTTGTCATGAACTTATATTGAATAATATATTCACTTATATTGAATATGTTCATCATGAACTAAATACTTTAATGAGAGTAGGAAATACTGAAAATTCTCTTCAGTTCTTAAATTGTTAAATACTTGCACATTTCTTAATTTTATAAATGATCAACATTACATACATTATCTTTTTCCACATGGGAAGCAACTCCAGCTAGGCTTTACAAGCTACTGCATTGCTTTACAAACTTCAGTAAAAATAAAGCCTTATTTTCAAATTATCACTCATTAATATTACTTCATTTTTCTTTTATAGACTTAATAATTATAAACAGTTACCATTACGTATGTCTGTCATTATTTTCAAAGCAATGATTAAACCTCGTTTCACATTCTTGGTCTACATGGTAAAATTAGCTTTTGTTCTTGTTTCTAACTGTGGGACTTGGTTTCTTGAAATGCTTTTAGTTTTTTACACAAATTAAAAGTAGGCAAAGTTCATAGGTAGATATAAATAGATATAAGTATAAATATATAGATAAAATTAACATAAATGGGATGGCTATTATTATTTAAAATAATTAATTGTTTTCTCTGGGAAAGGAAAAATGACAAGGCCAGGAAGAAAAACCCAATATTTTAGAGAAAATAATGGATTTCATATTTTAAAAGTCAGTAACATAAAACTTAACAAACTTTAGTTTTACATACAGATGTTTAAAATTTGAAAGTTAAAAGTAATATTAAAATAGTAAAACATCCTAAGGTGTGTCCCTTTTAATGCAAAAGATAGCTTAAGATGAAAAGAAAATTAGGATGATTTTCAAATGTATAAAAACAGAAAAATGACAGTTACTGGGAGCATGAAAGAAATTAAGTAATTTTCAGATGAGGGGCAAAATTTCAATCTCAAGTGACATTGGGCAATGCTAGAAAAAAATATTTCTCGTTTACTTATTCAAATAACCTGCCAAAACCTTGAAATTACTTGAATTATATTCTACTTCTACAACAGATTAGGAATTTACGTACTTATGACCTGGGGTTGCTTAAGAATGAACTAAACTTGTCATTTACCATAAGAAATATAAGAAAGCCTTGAACTATGCCAAAAGCAAATTTGTGGTTGTTGGCAGACAATGCTTACTCCATTAAGCAGATTAACGTGGGTAGGAGACAGGCAGGACGTTTAGCACCTGCCTTTTCCTGGAAGTTCCTGTTTTTACAAAATCTAACATGCTTTAAAATAACCAGGAGGTTCTTATCTATGAGTTAACTACCAGATATTATTGCATTTGATTATACACAAAGAAAATCTGTCTATATATTTTCTTTCTAATTTTCCTGTTTTATCCTCTTAACTTGTTTTCACATTCCTTAAAACTACACACGGTACTCATACAATGTCATGATATATTTTAATACCTGAGAGAGGCATTATTCCGATTTTAATAATCTGCTGTTTTTTAAACATTTCCTAACGTAAGGTGGTTACTGACAACTTTGGGTCTTATTCCAAGTGGACTTAGAAACTTTCTCAGATTTTACCGAACGAAAAAGTCTTTTAGAAACAAGAATTGCGACTTTATTAACAAGTGACATTGTTAATACTTAGTATTGTTGGAAGAATATCTCTTCATAGTTAGATTTATATTCTGCTGTTCTGTTTTGCAGAGCATAGTCATGTTTGAAGACATTACTTTGTTTTTCTACTTCAGTTTGATATATCTAATTCGTCTTTCCTAATCAGCTGTCATATAGACCTCTAACTATATTTAATTTTCAGCTTCGTTTTCTTATCCCACTAAAATTTACCCTAAAGTTCTCAAAGCGATTCCATGCACACAAGGTATCCTAAATCTAGGTTTATCCCAATCCTAATCTCACAGACCAAATTTTATGGACTTCCGGTCTTGCTTTTGGGTAATCTGTAAAATCATTGACTATCTTTGAGTATTCCTAGTGGTCCTGAGAACAGTTTACACGTACATATATAATAAAATAACACACAAATCAAGTGACAAACACATGGAAACATTTAATTAGCATAAACTTCTGTACATAATATTTAACAATATTAACAAATAATATAGTACAAGCTATTTTTCTCATAATTTGTCTATTTTTATAATTTCAGGCATCCTATAATTTCTAACTAACTTGACAAATTGGCAAGGAACAAAAACGATTTACATTGGCAAGGAATCAAAAGATAGCAACATCTACATTGATCCAAAAATATAAAAATTATGATATAATGTGCTAAGGAAACTTACCTAACCTGCCCAATGTTTAAAACTGGAGCCTACCTGATACAAAGATGATTTTAAGGGGGAAAAAAGCAAAGAATCAAACCAGTTTCTCAAACCCGTTGTGAATAGATCAGAGAGTAACCCGTTTCTCCCATCCATAGAAAAACATAGAACGGTTTAATTTCAGGTTTTATTATAAATAAAGCTGCTATAAACATATATGTGCACGTTTTTTGTGCACATAAGTTTTGAAATCCTTTAGATAAATATCAAGAAGCACAATTGCTTGCGGCGCCTGGGTGGCTCAGTCGGTTGAGCGTCCGACTTCAGCTCAGGTCATGATCTCACAGTTTGTGAGTTCGAGCCCTGCATCAGGCTCTGTGCTGACAGCTCAGAGCCTGGAGCCTGCTTCAGATTCTGTGTGCCCCTCTCTTTCTGCCTCTCTCCCGCTCATGCTCTGTCTCTCTCTCTCTCTCTGTAAAAAATAAATAAACATTAAAAAAAAAGAAGCACAATTGCTGGATTGTATGATAAGAACAGGTTTAGTTTTATAAGAAACCACCAAGCTGTTTTCCATTTGGCATTCCTACCAACAATGAATTCAAATTCCTGTTGCTTCACATCCTTGTAAGCATTTGGTGTTGTCAGAGTTCTGGATTTTGACCATTAGAATAGATGAGTAGTGGTATCTCTTTGTGTTTTTAATTTACATTTCCCTGATGACATATGCCATGAAGTATTTTTTCTTACATATGTCCCCCTTTATTTCTGGCTTTTTCCCACTAACATTAATTTTAAGTGGTAATTAATTCATTTAATAATCTTATTTTAGTTATAATTAAATTAATTAATTCAATAAGAATTGAACACTCATGTTCTCACCACCCAGATTAATGACAGAATGCTGCAGTCTCTTGAACATCCTTTGTGCTGTTAGCAAGTGTAACACATCTCTCTACACATCTATCCTTTCCTTTCTGTCCTTGCCGCCACAAAACTACAAACTTCATGCTGCATTTGTCATCTAATTGTTTTTTCTTAGTTTTATGTCGTATTTACTTATTGTTAAAAAACATACTTTCATGTATTGATAATATTTGAACTTTTTGTGTATGGACACTTACTGTTCTTTTTTTCCACTCAATCTTAGTTTTCTTGGAATTCATGTATGTGGACATATGTAGTTGCAGGTCATTAGTTTTTTATTATTGAATGTAATTTGATTGTATGAACAAAACACAATTTCTTTATTCACTAACCTACCATTGAATGTTTACCACCTCCACAGTCCAAAGGATTTTGCTATTAAAACATTGCAGTTAAGAGTTTTTACAGATGTAATAATCTCTCAGGAAATGCTTTATGAGGTTGATGTTGTGGCTAATTTGTGGATTAATCAATTTAATGGCCATAAACATCACTTAAAACAGTAAAATGGAACAGAGAAAATAAAACATAATAAGACAGAAAATATGAGAATGTAATGTCAGTAGCAAGGTCTACTCACTTATTAAACTTTGTTTTAGTCATGAGTGTGTGTGTGTGTGTGTGTGTGTGTGTGAGAGAGAGAGAGAGAGAGAGGTCTATACACACTCCAATGTATAGACCTAGGAGTGAATTGACTTGGTCATTGAGTTGGAGCTTCTTCAACTCTACTGTATTTTTAATCATGTGTACATATTTACTGATTTGCTAAAATATAAGACTTCTGATTAATTCATAGTTTCTCCAATACTTAATACTGACAAATTCTTCTTGCTACACTGATAGGTTTAAATATTATTGTATTGTCATTTCAATTTGTACCACAACCTTTACTAAGAAAGATGCACCAATATTTGTATGCTTGTCATTTGTGTTTCCTCTCTTGTGAAATGTACATAGTTGTATTAGATGTATTTACCAAAAAAAATATTAAACTGTTTTTCTTTTTCCTTATGCTTTGTTCTTTCTTTCTTTTTTTAATTTTTAGGAGTTCTGTAAATACTTAGGCATTCTTAGGTAGCTTAGGTGGCTGTTGCTAAGTTGTATATGCTGTAAATATCTACTCTGAAGTTTAGACTTTCACTTTCTTCATAATGCCATGTGATGAACTAATTAAAATATAACTAATTACATATAGTTGAATTTAAAACAATCTTCCCTTATGGTCAGTACATTTTTAATACTTTTAAAGAAATTTTTATATCATATATCCATAAGCCTATTTGTACATATATATATATGCATATTTCTCTAAATAGTTATACTTTTCTCCCTTTACATTTATTCTTTAATGCATTTCAGATTTGTTTTTGCATATAGTTCAGTTTAAAACTCATGTCTTACTATTTTTTTCCAAAAACTTAAAAAATCATTGAATGAAGAATTTGTCTTTCCCAGGTTGCAAGTCAAGATTTGCCAGTAGTTGTTTCCTATATACGGATCTCTTTGGTGGTTTAATACATATTCCTTGCTTCTAATCATTTGCTATATCATCTTTCCCTTTGTTACTCTCTCTCTTAATCTGTCTTAATATATCTGTACTAATATATATATAAGTACAGTAATATATATTATTATATATAATAATTATTATATATAATAATTATATATTATTAATACAGTAATATATAGATATAATATATATTAGTACAGTAATATATAATATATAATATATCTATATTAGTACAGTAATATATATATATATATATATATATATATATATATAATATATCTAAGTACTAATATCTGGTACCGGTACTTAAACTGATGAATTTATTTAAAGTTCAGTTTAGTTTTATTGTCTTCTTGTTATTCATTTCTTAACTTTTTTATACCTCAATTATATTACTTCTATATTAATTATTTTATTTTGCTTTAGTCAAGTGCTTAGGATATTTCCAATATTTTGGTCTTTATCTGACACAACAGAAAGAATAGTTATCCTAAAGTAGTTTCCTCAAATTTCCTATAAATTCAATGATATTGTTATAGAGTTGTATGATAACGGATGATAGCTACATTTGTGGTGAGCACAACATAAATTATAGAGATGTGGAATTGCTATGTTGTAGATCTGAAAGTAATGTAACATTGTGTGTCAACTGCACTAAAAACTATCCTATAACTTGGGATAAATGAAAAGAAAACTTTAAATGCTAATTTGTTATATTCTAAGCACTTAATTTAAATAAGTTGATTTTTGTGATCTTTAGTTTCCTCATACAAATTATATTAATAAAGATTACAATGCCATTTGGTTGTTTGGTATTTAAAATTAGCTAGTACATGCCTGATGCCCGGCATTGATCATGATTCTGATTAACAACAACTTCACTGTCTATATACAGTTTCACCCAGCTCCATGTTTTTCTTAGCTTTTGTGAAGACATAAGACAGGAAACAGCACAGCGTACATAGCAACAGCATAGAAAAGTATCATAACTTCCAAGCATAAATTCCCATGACTCACTTATTTTGTATTGCCTGCAAGGTCACTGCATATGACACTGAGTTGCGAAACAACTTCAAATCAGAGAAGCAGTCATCACTAGAGTTGACTTCAATGTTTCTCTCAGGATTATGTAATTAAACAGACATGCAACCCTTTAGAGTATGTACTAGTTCCCATTCTCCAGTATAACTGTAACCCAGTAATACCAACTCGTCATGGCGTGATTATCCAGGAGATACAAGTGTTTGTGTGACATAAAACTTGGCCCAGTTATCAACCATGTTAGATCCTGTATAGGCAAATTCCTAACAATTTCATGAGTTATCGTTTCAAAGAGAATGTAGAATGTAAAATCAATTTCTTAGACCTCATCTCTGTGACTGAAGGATAGGTCACAGAACCAGTTGTCAATCATTTCCCTCCCACGTTCAACTTCTAGCTGAATGTTTACAAACAGCAAAGCTTGGGGCGCCTGGGTGGCGCAGTCGGTTAAGCGTCCGACTTCAGCTCAGGTCACGATCTCGCGGTCCGTGAGTTCGAGCCCCGCGTCGGGCTCTGGGCTGATGGCTCAGAGCCTGGAGCCTGCTTCCGAGTCTGTGTCTCCCTCTCTCTCTGCCCCTCCCCCGTTCATGCTCTGTCTCTCTCTGTCCCAAAAATAAATAAACGTTGAAAAAAAAAAACTAAAAAAAAAAAAAAAAAAAAAAAAAAAAACACCCTGAAAGAATAAAATGAGGCTTACTATAAAACTAATCAATGAAGAATAATAATTATAGTATGTAATTATCTTAAAACTCCTTCTGAGTATAAAAATAATTATTTCAATGGATCCAAAGGGGAAAAAAGCACATGTGTGGTCATTTTGAGATAATGAGACATAGATAGATTGTCACTGTTTATTTATTTTTTTCATATTTATTTATTTGTTTTGAGAGACAGAAAAAGAATCCCAAGCAGCCTCCACACTATCAGCCCAGATCCCGAAGCGGGGAAGCAGGGCTATCTCACAAACCATAAGATCGTGACCTGAGCCAAAATCAAGAGTCAGATGCTTAACTGACTGAGCCACCCAGGCGCCTCTGTCATTGTTTCTAAATGAAAATAAACAGTATTTCAAACTCACAGTAATAGTCCTGATTCTGTTTTTATATCAGGTAAACTAGTAGTATATATACTTATATATATGAGATGTTTATTAAATTACTTCAATGAAAGCTTTCCAGAAGTCCTTATGTCTCTTATGTCTAGAACACAGTATTTTTTTTAATTTTTTTTAATTTTTTTTCAACGTTTATTTATTTTTGGGACAGAGAGAGACAGAGCATGAACGGGGGAGGGGCAGAGAGAGAGGGAGACACAGAATCGGAAACAGGCTCCAGGCTCCGAGCCATCAGCCCAGAGCCTGACGCGGGGCTCGAACTCATGGACCGCGAGATGGTGACCTGGCTGAAGTCGGACGCTTAACCGACTGCGCCACCCAGGCGCCCCTAGAACACAGTATTATATAGCAAAGGCCTTCATTCTTTTAAAATATATATATATATATATATATATATATATGTGTATATATATATATATATATATGTTTTCATTAAAATAGGCATCTGAAAGAAAAGGATTTTACTAGCCAAGAAAAAATATTCTAAGTTCAATTCATTTGAAAAGATAATTACTGAATATATGTATATACACTGAATATGTGAATACACACACACACACACACACACACACACACTGTTTACCTGAAAAAGGTAACCCATTATTTTATCTTTTAAAAAACGACACATTTTGTAGTGGAAAAAAGAAAAAAAAAAGGATAAATGAGTTGGTAGAACAACAGCTACTGCATAGGTCTTCTCTGTTCATTCCTCATGCTGAGTCCTTTACATTTGCTGAACAAATAGCCAATTGTCGGTGGAGAGAGTGGAGCTATTCAACTGTGCCAGCTACTACCACCTGCTGCAACTAATTAACTGTGATTGTAAGGTAGTAAAGAGGTGGCAGCATTATCATAACCACCTGAAATTCTTGGTTTGAGAGAGTGCCCAGAATCCTAGGGCATTCAACCAACAAAGACAAATTGTTCAACTCTAACAGAAGGTCTCTGAAGTTATTTATTTAGACTTGCTTTTTTTCTTTTAGGGTGTTTATGGTTTTGGGTTACTTATAATATCAGGTAAACTAGTGAATCAATATAGTTCATCTGATATCCGACAATTCAAATCAGCATGGAAATCAAATCAACTGCTATTATCCAGCTGAATAGATTTCATTTCTTCCCATAAAAATATTTCATTTATCCTGAAGGATAGAACATGACTTTTAAAGGAGAAATTAGTCTCCCAAAGTGATTTGCGTTGCAAGATTTATCCAAAATTTTCAATGTCTCACCAAACGGTTCTAAATGAGTAAGTGTACTGATAAACCTCAGTTGTTACAGAAAACGTTATTAATCCCTCCAAATGTAAAGCAGAGCCCATCAAAAGCAATGCAATCAATTACTTTACCAACATTATCTGATGTGACTTATTGGCACTGAAAATAGAGTCCTCAGAGAAATACAAAATGGAAATATTCCAGAAATGGCAATTAGGCTTGCAGTCTTCCAGTCAATTCTCTCTCCCTCTGTGTGTGGAACTATAATTAATACTTGTAATGTCTGAGTGTGGGATTGCCAATGCAACATTAGGGAATATAAATGGATAAAAAGATAAGGGTATTAAGGAAATCATTTTATAAATTCAGGAAAAAAATTACCGACCAAAATATTTAAAGTGTGGGACCAAAGAGTTTGTTTGTTCATTTATTTATCTAGTGAGAGAGAGTGAGCATGGAGAGGCAGAGAGAGAGAATCCCAAGCAGGCTCCGTGTTGTCAGTCCAGAGCCCAGTGTGGGATCCATCTCACTGTGAGATCATGACATGAGCCGAAAGCAAGAGTCAGGTGCTTAACTCACTGAGCCACCAAGGCACCCCACCAAAGAGTTTTTTTTAAACCTAAATTATTCAGATAATCGCCCTGATTGTGGGCAATTATCTATACTGGGAAGGCTACTGCCTTTTTTAGCAAATTGATTAGCAGTTGTTTTTTTTTTAAATCAATTCCAGAGTCAAGTCCTTTATCAGATATATGACCTGCAAATATATTTTTTTTCCATTATGTGGTTTCTTTTTATTCTTTTTACAATGTCTTATTTAAAGAGTAGAAGGTTTTAATCTTTATAAAGTCTAAATTGTTCTTTTAACCACCATACCTCGTGTATCATATCTAAAAAGTATTTTCCAAACCCGTGGGTAACAGATTACTTCTAGAAGTTTTATAGGTTTAAGTTTTACATTTCGATCTGTGATCCATTTTAAGTTAAATTTGTCTATGGTGTGAAGTATGTATCAAATATTTTTGTTGCTGTTGTTAGAAATGGATATCTGATCATTCCAGTACCATTGCTTAAAAAAAACTTTACTTTCTTCACTTCAGTTGCTTTGCGTGTTTGTCACAAATCAGTTATCTATGTACTTTTGGGTTTATTTCTAGATTCTATTCAATCATCAATGTATTTTCCTTTATGATAATTCCCTAATAAGTGATTACTGTAGCTTTAAAATAGTCTTAAAACAAGATAACGTTAAGTCCTCCAATCTTACTCTGTCTCAGAATTTTGGCTCTTTTGATTTCCAGAAGAAATCTAGAATTAGATTTAGAATTTTTACGAAATTGTGTAAATATTCGGACTTTGATTTTATTGAATCTATCGATCAGTTGTGAGAAAATTGTCAGTGAGGTTGGAGGCTATATGGAACTTATTCAAATCTGTCTATTCATGTAAATTTTTAAAATCACTTTTAAAGGTTGTTTATAAATGTCCACTAATGTTGAACATATACATAACATGTGATTCAGCAATTTCAAACTTCATACCCAACAGCATTGTGTAAATCTGTGTTAAAAGACACTTAGAAGAAAGTTAATATCAGCATATTTGCATTAGCCAAAACAATAAAAACAAGAATAAATTCATAAATTGAGGTAAAAGGTCAGTACACAGCAAAATAAATGCACCACTCTACCTACAATATTATGTATGAATCTCCAATTAAACAAATGTTACTTAAAAGAAATTAGATATTAAAAGCACATCACGTGATTTCTTGTAGTAGAAACATTTTTAACCTTAAAATTATATTTCTCAAGTAATATTCTTTTTTTCTTTTCAGTTTTCAATACAGTGTTATTGCATAACAGGGGAGTGTATCTGTGGGAAGGAGGGAAAGGATAATGACTGGAAGGAGAAGGAGGAGGGCCTGTGGTTGTTAGTTACATTAACCTATCTCTTGTTTCTTATATTGTGCTTCACAGTATAAACAAGAGGTTTTTTTTTCTGATGTACAGTGATACAGTCTTAAAGAAAACTATATTTCAGAATGTTTATTAAATACTGTGTAGTTACAATATAAAATTAGTTCTGAGTGAGAGAATTTATTTCAGCGATAATCAATGAACTATAAGTTATAACATAGTTCCCTAATATTCAGGGTCGATCCTAGATTCTTTTTAGCTCAGGTTAAAGACAAGAGCATTTTCAGGGGGAAAAAAAGTGACAAAAGAAAATCAGAGATACACTTGACCTCCATTATATTTTATTTACAATCTACCTAAACAAAATGTTAATCTCAAAAAACAGAAAAAAAAAACTGCAAAATCCCAAACTTTGTAATTAGAGCCTAAAGTTGGTAAAATAAGCAATTGGATAGAAAGATCAATGATGAATACAAATATGCTTACAGCAAAATATTTTTTATAAACTAATTTAGAGGTAAGGACTGAAAGCTTATGCTAACTGCTATTTTAAAAATTGCAATTTATTGAGGCATTTGGGTGGCTGAGTTGGCTAAGCATCCAACTTCAGCTCAGGTCATGATCTTACAGTTCGTGAGTTCAAGCCCCCCATTGGGCTCTGTGCTGACAGCTCAGAGTCTGGAGCCTGCTTCAGATTCTTTGTCTCCCTCTCTCTGTCCTTCCCCTACATGCCGTCTGTCTGTCTGTCTCTCTCTCTCAAAAATAAAATAAACATTAAAAAGTTTAAAAATTGAAATTTATTTTATGGAGAATTCCACAAACTTATGTTATGAAAAAGGATAGAAAAAATGTGTACTGCATAACATGTTAATTTATGGATAACTGGTATCATATTTTATACCATAAATAACATATCCTACCATATACCATGCACTACTAGAAACATAAAAATATTATGGAAATTAATTTTTAAAAACAAATGCATATTTAGGTATGTGGGCCCACAAATAACTTTATGGAAAGAAAGTCATACTATATGACTCTACTTTTAAAGGAAGATGATGCTTAATAATAATTCTTATCCTTACAGGACATCCTACAACTCTTCTATGATTTACTTATTACTAGATTAAAATAACTAACTTCATGAGCAAGAAGTTATATTTCACTGATACTTATTTAAAAATGGAAATCTACATAGGTGAACATCACATACTTAATGATTGTATAAATATTAATGCTGTTTCATACTGCACACTATAGAAGAACATAAATGAGGTGAAGGTGTATTGTCTAATATTGAAACTTAAATAACTTTAACTAGAATTTAAATTCTTCATGCAAGAAAGAGAAATGGACATTTGTGGAAGTATTCCCCATTAGCTCTTTGTTGATGGTATTCATGTGACATGTTTCTTCACACCTCTGAAATCTCATACAGTTCAAGTCTCCTTAAACATACTAATAGCAAGAACATATCTATTAAAAATAAATAAATAAATAAATAAATAAATAAATAAATAAATAAATTTCAAGTACCACTTAACTGATTTTTTTTTTGTGAAAAGCAATTTATAAAACAAAACCCACTAAAACAAAACAATGTGAGCTGCTTTTCAATAGACATTGTAATGCCATTTGATTTATAGTTTTAAGAAAGAAATGAATGCCATAAGACAGAGTTTACCAGTTAAAAAAATAGTTATGCTACATTTGTACTTTGCAAAGCATAGAGTTTTAATTACTTGGCATGGATTTGAGGTGGGTTGACTGAAAAATGTGGTTATTTGGTGGTGATTAGAAAATTTCCCTGTAAATTTCTGAAAACTATGTGTCTTTAAGGTAATGCATGGTGGATCTAAGACTTCAAAAAGTCTTTAAAGGATAGAAAATAATGCCTATACCCTGTTAATAAGAAGCTTGCTCCTAGGAGGGAAACACCATATGCTCCATTGAAATAAGTAGGAATAAGGTCTGTCTGAATGTAATCTATGTAAAGTCATTCAGAGAAATTAGCATGGAACTGGTCCAAAGAATAGACAACTGAAAGAAAGGGGGAGCCCTATCCAGCATGCCAGGTAGAATAAAAAGAATGCCACTGTTGAGTTAATTTTCTATTATTTTTTCAGATTAGTTCATACAAGTCAGTTATCCTAGCTCACTCAAGTCTTCTAATTATATTCACAGGAGGAAAGAAGCTAAAATGGTAATTTATGATGGTGTGAAACTTTTTCAAAAGTCTAACAGGGTTATAGTGTACGGAAAATTAAAACAAAATTTCCTTTGCCCTGTGTTAAAATTCCTGTTCATATGATCTGACATTATAAAATGAAAGTAGAACCTTTTGGGAGGAGAAATTAATTACACATTTCTTCCTAAGCCTTTCCTGTCAGATATCTTCCTATTATCATGTATGTTATTAGTTTTTAGGCATTTTATGACAAATTTGCTATCACTCTTTCTTCTAGCAAGATGGCTTCTGGGTACCATGTTTAACTCATAAGCACTCTAAACTTGCACTTGTGGTATTTTTGGTACAGCTTATAATAAAATCATTTACCCTCTGAGAACAACTATAGCTAGATAAAGTAGGGAAAATATTTTCAAAGGCATCTGAGAATTTGTGTGACAGATTTTGAGAGATCATGATCCTTGAAGAAAGGAAAGTTCATGGAGATAAACCCAAACATTGTACATGCATGTATATTCCTGGAGTAATTTAGCAACTCTAATGTGGGATGGTAATAAAAAGAAAAGCACACTGTTTTTCTTTTACTCTCACATTCCACTTCTGACACTTGATTGTGTGTGTGTGTGTGTGTGTGTGTGTGTGTGTGTGTTTTCCCACACTGACCAATTCTGCAACACCAGCTGGGTGTCCCATAATTCAGCTCAGTTGTGACACTAACCAGAGTTAGTTTGAACCCAAGAGTTAAAACTCAGTCCCACCAGACTATTAGCTCCACCTCAGATCCAGTTGAAAGTAATTTGTCTCTAGGTTATGCACAACTTCTGTCCCACATGTTTACAGGTCAGAGGTTCCCACAACCTCCTCCTCAGGCTCTATAACCTGCTGGAGTAGCTCACAGAACCGAGGAAAACAGTTTACTTACTATTGCCAATTTATTACAAAGGATATGATAAAAAATACAGGTGAAAAATCAGATGAAGAGATACATAGGGCGAGATCTGGAAAGTTCCAAACACAGGAGCTTCTGTCCCTGTGGATTTGGGTTGCATTACTGTCCCAGTAACTCTCTGAACACCATACCTGAGGATTTTTATGGAGGCTTTACCATGTAGGCATGATGCATTGTTAATTCATTTTACAGCCCCTCTCCCCTCCCGGAGGATGGGGTAGGGCTGAAGGTTATAGCCCTACAGTTGCAGCTTGATCTTTCTAGTGAGCAGCTCCATTCAATAGTTGTCTTATTAGGAAAAAAAAGGTATTCCTATCACCCAAGAAATACCAAGGGTTTTTGAACATCCATAACAGGAACCCAGGTCAAAGACCAAGTATTAGCAGAAACCAGGAGCAGAGACCAAATATATATCTCTTGTTATTTCACAGTCATGACACCTACTTAGAGGCAAACAGGATTTTTAGGGTCAAGATTCTAGTGAATAGGAGGTACAGACCATTAAACCCAATGCTCTGCATTTATTTTCTCACAAATATTTGTGATTCCTAAGTTTCTCATGATGAAAACCTAAAAAGACCAGCAGAAAGTGACAGAAAGCCTGAGTGGAGCTTTTGCTGATCTTATAGTGTGGAAGAAAAAAAAATGGACAAGTAAAATAATGGTCCTAGTAAAATTCACCAGCTCTCAGATGGGACCTCTCAAGATCTACACCCTGAAATTGAGCTAAAGTCAGAGGTAGAACAAACCTTATAATGGTTGACACCTTGACTGAGGTCATCTTAGTTCCTGAATGGATTGAGGAGATCTCTTCCTACTGTAGCTGTCTGACAGAGAACATTATGAAAAAGAAAAACATATCAATCATCCAGAGCTTCTGTGGTCATTGTAGAATATTTGGCATTCCACAAAAATTACTAGGTATACTAAGGAACAGAACCAGGAAAAAATAAGAACATTAACATTTTTTTTAATTAAAAAAAAAACAGCGCAGTATGGATATTTTCCAATGGGAAAACTTTCAACAATTAGAGGTGCAATTCCTGACTTAGGCCTGATGGTGGTGTAAAATAAAGTATAGAAATTAAAATAATATATAATAATAAACAGTAAAATTATATTCCAAACCTTGAAATATGCACCTTCTGATATTCAGTATATGTCTGATAAATGTTGAATATGGTGAAATGTAGCCCTAATACACACTCAAAATTTATTCAATATGGGGCTCCTGGGTGGCTCAGTAGGTTGAGCATCCAAGGCATCCAGGTCATGATCCCAGCGTCATGGGACTGAGCCCAGCATTGGGCTCCATGCTGAGTGTGGACCCTGCTTAAGATTCTCTCTCTCTCTCCCTCTGCCCCTCTCCCCGACTTGCAAGTGCTCTCTCCCTCTAATAAAATATATTCAATATATATATATACTCAATATATTACATTGCAACTCCATGTTTTATCACAAATTTTACCTTAAACAAAGTGTATCTATAATATATATTAACATAATTAATTCTATGCAGTTACATTTTAACTTTAAAATATTTATTAAGGTATAATCATAAATATATATTAAAATAGTCATTTTGTGTGATGTTTGATGAGTTTGGAAAAATATATACAATCATGTAAGCACTATCTTAATCAAGATATACAATATTTTAATTGGTTCAAATATTTATTTAATTTTTGTTTTGTTGGAGAGAGAGAGAGAGAGCACAAGCAGGGTAGAGGGGCAGAGGGAGAGAGACAGAGACAGAGACAGAGAATCTTAACCAGACTCCATTCAGAGCCCCAAGTGGGTCTCATCAGAAGGCTTGATCTCATGACTAGGAGATCATGACCTGAGCCTAAATCAAGATTCGGAAGCTTAATTTGAGCCACCCAGGTGCCCCAAATTGATTCAAATATTTTGTAGTTCCCTAACCATCTGCAAATCCAGGTAAACACTGATCTTCTTTGTCACTATAGATTAATTTTGTTTCTTCTAAAATTTCATATAAATGAAATTATATAGGTATATCCTTTGGGGTCTGGCATCTTTCCTTATTAAGATGCTATCTATGGTTCCATCTATGGTTCCATCCATATTTTTGTGTGCATCATTTATATTACTAAGTATATACCACAATTTGTTTATACATTTATGTTGACGAATATTTAATTGTTTCAGTTTTGGGCTCCTGTGAATAAGCCTGCTGTGTGTATAGTATACAAGATTCTATGTGAACATGTTTTCATTTCTTTAGAGAAGTACCTAGGAGAAAAATTACTGGGTTTTATGGTGAGTGTACATTAATCTTTGTAAGAAATTGCCAAACTGTTTTCCAAAGTGGCTGTGTCATCTTATTCTCCCACCAACAAAGTATAAGGAGTCCAGTTTCTCCACATTGTCACTAAGGGTTACTAATATTGGTCTTTTTAATTTTGGCCATTATGGGGAGTGTGTTGCAACCGTTCATGGTGTTCTTATTTTTATTTCTCTGATGACTAAAATGTAGAGTAGCTATTTAAATGCTTGCTGGCAATTTGTAGATCAGATTTGGAAAATTGTCCACATCTTTTGCCAATTACAAAATCTGGATCGTTTTCCTATTATGGAATTGTAAATGCTTTTCATATATTCTGGGTATCAGTTTTTTGTCAGGTAGATATGTAGGGGTGTATTTGCTGTTTTCTTTTAGTTTGTGACTTGCTTAGAACTCAATTTATATTTTTAAGTTTTTATAATTCCTTTTAATTTTATAATTAGTGCTTTTTATGTTCTATCTAAAAATTGTTTGTAATCTCAAGGTCATAATGGAGCATTCCTGTGTTTTCCTCTAATTTGTTTTATACTTTTAGCCTTGTTGTTAAATCTGATATCCATTTTAAGTTAACTTTTGGGGAATATTACATAATTATGCTTGCCTTCTATTCCCTAGAGTGTTTTCTTTATATGCCTTTATTTTAAAATGGATGTTCAATTTCTCAGCCTGCTTGTTTTTCCTAATAGTAAATTTAACCTGTAGTGGTTAGAAAAATTCAGCGCCATTACAATGATCCGAGAACAGAATATTTCATAACTCTCCATATGATAAATGTTTATCACACATGAAAATGCTGATAACGAAGACCAAGTGATGAACACATTTTTTTTTTTGCAAATGAAAACGTTAGAAAATCAAATGTCTGATCTCTTTCCCACATTGTACTTTTTCAATATATTCACAACTGCAAATGACTATAATTAATATGACTACAATCAGGTCAAATCAGGTCAAACAAATAACAAATCATTTGAAAATCATGATTCCTCAGCTTTCCTTGTAAATTTTTTTTAATGTTTATTTATTTGTGAGAGAGAGACAGAGTGTGAGTGGGGGAGAGGCAGAAAGAGGGAGACACAATCCGAAGCAGGCTCCAGGCTCTGAGCTGTCAGCACAGAGCCCAACACAGGGCTCAAACTCACTAACTTTGAGATCATGACCTGAGCCAAAGTCGGCTGCTTACCCACTGAGCCACCCAGGGGCCCCTCCTCAGCTTTCCCTGTAATTGAGAAGTAGTGCTTAGATACTATGCCCTTTAGGGTACACTGAACGTTACTAGAAAACCCCGAGTGCAATTGTAAAGCATTGGTACTGATTTTTTAAAAGTAAATTTTGACTTACCATTACAGAATGCTGACCACGTGCTAACTACCTGGATCCACAGGCATTAATTAGGTAAATAAAAATAAAAAGTTTGGTGAATTGTTTGACGATACGACCATTACTGAGAAAGGAAATATCTACGCTGCTGAGAATCTACTAATAGACAGAAAGACTTTAGTTTCAATGAGTAAGACGTATTTGCAAAATTTCAAACTATGAAATCAATTGCAAAATGCCTTTTCTGTGTAGCATTTCAGTCCAATAATACATCACTCAGAATATCACTAATTTACAACTCTCTGGGGCATGTAACATATTGGAAGTCCTTTCTGATCAATGCTAAGAATACCACTGTTTACTTAAAAGCCATACTAGCAACGATTTTCCTTTGCTTGCCACTTTGATATCTTTCAAATATACGATCCAGTTGTATTTATCAGCAACATGTTATAAAATTCTAACCGCCAGTATTGTGGACACTGTGCATGTTCTTTAAAAGTAACTAATGCAGGATGTATATTGAGAGGAAAACAAACATAATTTGCATTATTTACTCTAATTTTATATGCAGAAGAGGGAAACCACAAAGATCTGTCAATTATGTGTCTGACTTGATATCCATTATAAAATGAGAATTTAAGTTAAACATATAATTGCATCATTTTCCTGATCACACCAGTGATTATATTAATCATTCATATAACCATCCTTCTGCTTTATCTACACTTTAAAGAGAGAGCCAAGGTTTTTATTTCCTGAATCTAAAGGTCCAGCGTTGTCTTTTACAATCCTAGGTTTATGGAAAATTAAAGTTTTTTCCTGAGGTCTTGTAGTAAAGCAAACATCAGTGTGGATAATTTATATTTTGCCGTAATTCATTTCATTCTGCTCATATACATTCTTCATCCATATTTCCTTTTCTTATATTTTATTGTCCTAATTTGCATAAGAGATAAGATTTAATGCATTTTCCTGTTATGTCTGTTTATTATTTAAATCCAATTTCAGTGTTTTATTAACATTTCAATTTGGAAATCAGAAATACTCCCTAGTATACACGATGGAAAGGACATTAAAATAATTATTAATCATCAGAATTAGACATAAAATTTATAAAATCATTATAATCCCTAAACCTAATACCATTTTTCATTTATTGAATACCCATGCCTAGAACTTTGCTAATTGCTTCTCATATATTATCTCATTCAATATTTACAAAACCTCAAGATAGTCATTTTTACCGTTTTATAAGTTAATTTCAAATGTTTTCACATAGTTAAATAAATTGCCCAAGGTTACAGATATTCAGTTTGTAATTCAAAACTCTCTATCAATTAAACATTTTGTTAAATATTATATTAAATTATATTAATTCCACAACTACAGAGAATTATATTTCTGTATAACTTCCTTCAATTTTTTAAAGTACAAAATACAAATATTAACATTATTTCCTACAAGCGAATAAGAATAAACTTATCCTTCCTTAATATTTTTGTGTTGGAATTGGGAATTTTTAACCGAAAACCAAAAACAATAGAATTTTACTCAAAGAAAAGTGTTAAACTACATGACAACAGTAAATAATAAAAGTAGATTCTTTTTTTAAGTTTCTTTATTTTTGAGAGAGTGAGCAAGCCGGGCAGGGGCAGACCGAGAGGCGGAAAGAGAATCCCAAGCAGGCTCTGCATTGTCAGCACAGAGCCTGGCACAGGACTCGAACTCACAAACAGGGAGATCATGCCCTGAGTCCAAATCAAGAGTCAGATGCTTGACTGACTGAGTCACCCAGGTTGCCTTATAAGAGTAGATTCTTGATACAAAAATACAAAGTGTATCATCTCTGACTCCTGTGACACTCTGTTCCCAGTATTTAAGAGGAGGACTAAGGTTTGACTTCAAAGGAGGGAATTTACTGTGTGGATTTCCGAATAATTTTGTAAGAAAGTTGGCTCATCCCTAAACGCAGAGTAGTTGTGTGGAGGGATACAAATGCTGGAAAAAAAAAAAAAAAAAAAAACTTATTTAGAGCATGTCTTCTTTAAAACTTATTTAGAGTTTTAGGAGAACTATCAACAGGCATGAAACACTTCTCATGTCACCTACATCATCGTTTATAACAATGCAAACCTGGCAAAGAAAGATGTGGAAGACAGCTTCACTGATACTTCAGGACAGAGTGAAACCACTAGCCTCTAACAACAGTGATGAAAAACAACTACAGAGCATGTGTATTTCCATAGAATGAAATCTAATACACAAAGACTGAAAAAAGAGCTAAGGTAATACGAAAGAAAATCATAGCATGGTAAAATTTCTCAACAAAGTTAAAATTGCAAAAAAAAAATTACTTTTAGGGGAAAAGAAAAAATAATAATAGACAGCATTAAAGAACGTGGGTATTTTTTTCTGGAAAATATTAAGATTATTTGTTTTCTATTTCTGTATATAGTCAAAGAATTTTCACCTTTTATTTGGCCTTAAAATTAATTTATGGACATTATTACAACATAAATCATAGAATACTTGCTTCAAGTAAATAGATTCCCATATAGTTGCCACAAGATCCTTCTAGAGATTAGTTCAATGTAGGTGACAATTAAACCCCTAGAGAATAAACCAATTTAAAAAACTCACTAAAGAAAAAACTCATGGGGCGCCTGGGTGGCGCAGTCGGTTAAGCGTCCGACTTCAGCCAGGTCACGATCTCGCGGTCCGTGAGTTCGAGCCCCGCGTCAGGCTCTGGGCTGATGGCTCAGAGCCTGGAGCCTGTTTCAGATTCTGTGTCTCCCTCTCTCTCTGCCCCTCCCCCGTTCATGCTCTGTCTCTCTCTGTCCCAAAAATAAATAAATGTTGAAAAAAAAAAAAAAGAAAAAAACTCAGGATAAACATAGTACGTATTCAAGTGGAAATCTATGTTATTTGTCTTACCTGAAGGTAGTCCAAAGCAATTTGTTATCAACGTACATACTCTTTTTGGATTGCAACATTAAACTGAAGTTCAGTTTAGTCTTTTTTGTTATGATCTAGTTATTATGTTAAATGCTCTGATTCTTAAAGATGTGCATAACCTTTATCAAGGCTGTATATATTCACTTTTCTCAGAGTTTAGGTCCTCTTTTCCCTTTATGCTCTTTTTACCTTTTGTTCGGATCAGATCATTTTGTTCCCAGTCAAATCAGAGACGTCATCTTCTATGTGTGAGCCTTTGCCTTGAATCGCCTAGGTATTTACAGTGCAAATTTTCAAAACTTCCTATTTTCCTAGTGTCTCAGCAATCCCACAAACAGGCTGTGAAGAGCCTGCCCGGGTGATCAGGTGCACCAGTGTGATAAGGCTGGTCCCTGCCACAAGTTCCCCTTCTTGCCCCTCCCTGCCTGTGACCTGGTGATACTCAAACATGTCAGTGAAATCTCCTCCTATCTCTTGTTGGTATATTGATCGGTGACCACCCTGCCAGTAAAGACCCTGCCCACAGATTCTTAATTTTTCTCTCCTGTCTCTCTGGGCTCCATACCTTCCTTGCTGAGTCACTCCAGCTGCCCCTCCTGGGCACACCGTGCCCTCCTGTTCTAGATCTGTGCCATAGTAAATCTCTTTCACTGCCATATGACTTTCCATGATGTGATTCTATCTTTGTACCTGATTAATCATCAAAAAAGCCCACCCTTTGTAGTGACATAATTATTCCTTACATCAGAGTATTCCTGACTAACACAGTAATAATTTCACCTCCAAAAAGTGATACTAATTTTATATAATTTATAATAGAGACACTAAAATAGACTCTTAAATATAGGGAACAAACTCTAGTTACCAAAGGGAGGTGGATAGGGATTGGGTGAAAAGGTGAAGGGGATTAAGATTACACTTATCATGTTGAGCACTTAGTAATGTATAAAACTGTTGAGTCACTATATTGTATACCTGAAACTAATATAACACTGTATGCGAATTATTCTAGAATTAAACAAGTAATAATGAAAATAGAGACTTATGCTTTTTCTTTTATGAGTGCCCATCTAAAATATTAGACTTTTAAAATAATCTCTTAAAGATGCCAGTGTTGATATACATTTTTATATCTACCTCTCTTGATGCTGCATTAAAATTTTACTAAAGGGACTTTAAAATGTTTTTTTTAATGTTTGTATTTATTTTTGAGACAGAGAGAGGCAGAGCATGAGCAGGGGAGGGGCAGAAAGAGAGGGAGACACAGAATCTGAAGCAGGCTCCAGGCTCTGAGCTGTCAGCACAGAGCCCGACGTGCGGCTCGAACTCACAGACCGCGAGATCATGACCTGAGCCGAAGTCAGACGCTTAACCGACTGAGCCACCCAGGAGCCCCTGAAGGGACTTTAAATTACAAGGAAAATTAAAATGAATAATGAAAATATAAACTACATTTTGGAAGTGGGTTAAGAGCATGTAAAATTTTGCAGACCCATCCAAAATAAAATTTCAGCCAGAATCAAACTGATTGTGTCTCAGAACCCCAGAAAGGCACGGGAATTAGGTCTTCCATTAAAAGGTAGATGTGGGGCTGAAAAGGTAGGATTGGAGTATTCTGTATGTTTTTGCACTTTGTGATGATTCCCATCTCTTGCTCCTACAAAATATTGCATATTTCTTTTACTGGGAGGGTGAAACTGGGAGCATGAACTCCAGAAATGAAGCTTGCTGTGGGGTGGAAAGAGTTTCATTAAAAATACTGAGATTAAGTGAAAGCCTATATGTACTGAACAGTGAGAGTCCTAGCAGTTTAACCCTCTAAGCTCTGCCAGTGTGACCACTAGGTGGATAGCAGTCAGAATTCAATTAGAGAAGCTATTCATTCAGTATATATCACAGTTCAGTCACTTTTCCCCTTCAGTCCACTGCCCATCTGTTGACACCTCCTCTCTCTCCTAGGGGCTCACTTTTAATGGCCGCATCAATGAGTTTCATGTTGTCACTCTGGGTTGGGTTGGGCCCACGCGCATCCCACGTTGAGTGTCAGAGAAAGTAAAGAGAGAGTGAGGTTGAGCTTCTTATTTGCTCATCTCTCTCCCTGCAGAATCACTCTTGTATGATGGCCTCGTGGCTTATCTCCACCCCTCTTTCTTTTTTTTTAAATTTTTTTTTTTTTTCAACGTTTATTTATTTTTGGGACAGAGAGAGACAGAGCATGAACGGGGGAGGGGCAGAGAGAGAGGGAGACACAGAATCCGAAACAGGCTCCAGGCTCCGAGCCATCAGCCCAGAGCCCGACGCGGGGCTCGAACTCACAGACCGCAAGATCGTGACCTGGCTGAAGTCGGACGCTTAACCGACTGCGCCACCCAGGCGCCCCTCCACCCCTCTTTCTGACACAATTCTGCTACCATTCCTTTCCCCCCTTTTTTTTTTTTTTTTTTTTTTTTTTTTTTTGGCCAATGATGGTTGAGAGCTTGCCTATTTATAATCTCCAGGTTAAGGTATCATCCTTTGTGTAGTGCAACTAGGCACACACACCTTTAAATATTCCTTTTATAATAAATCCTCATAAAAAATAATGTGTCAATTGTAAAAAATCCGTATCCTGATCTGTTTCAGGGATAAACTATTATTTTCCACTGTAACTAGTAATTGAGCTGAACACTAGTTATTTTGTGATTGTTAAAAAAAAATAATAGTATTTAAAGCTACAACTTTTTCTCTAAGAACATCCCTAGGCATTTATTATAGGTTTTAATAGTCACTATTTGGTGATTTTCTGTCATCTAAACTTTTAAGTTTTGTTTCTTCCTCTTTCCAGGAGCTCTTTATAACTGTTCTGTAGAAACAGATAAACCAAAACAGAAATTAAAAAAAAAAAAAGTATAGTGTAGAAATTTCCAAATATCACATCCATAAGTATTGGGGAGGAGGTCTTTAGCATATCTATTTTGGAGACAAAATTCAACCTATAACGGTAATATATGCTATTTTTTTTTATTTCCTACACATTTTAATCTGTATATTGTGATACTGTCTTAATTTTGGTATATTATACTTTTTTTTTTTCCCCTGAGAGAGAGAGAGAGCATGAGGGGGGAAAGAGGCTTGATCCCACAATCCTGGGATCATGACCCAAGTTGAAACCAAGAGTCAGGTGCTCAACCGACTGAGCCACCAAGGCACCCCACTATATTATACTTTTTAGAAGTCTTATCTATATATAATATAACTAAATGCTTATATTAACTTTGAACTAATTCTCATATTCATACTCAAGCTAACTATCTGCAAAAAAAAAAAAAAAATTGGCAAGTCCAAAATACACAAGACGACCCGGATTACCTGATAGTACCAGAAAGTAAGAAAGTGCTAAAACAAATGAAACAAAAATACTTCAATGATGGGAATGTCAAATGGATATGGGAGCCAACTAAATGAGCTCCCAGTGGCCAAAGCTAAAATAATTTGAGTAAAAGAAGGTAGTATTGGATTATAACACAAAATATAAAATAAATATTTACAAATAGAATGCATACTGATATAAGTAAATGACTGAATAAATAAATAGGGCAGAAGAGACATCTCTTTAAGAGAAACACTGAAGAAATTTGAATAAAGTAGAACTCGAGATAATAATCATTATTGGCTCATTAATTGTGACAGATATGACGTACACCATGTTAGTAATGGGAAAGTCAGTATGGGGTATATAGAAACTCCCTGGATTACATTGACAATCATTCTGTAAATCTAAAATTTGCTAAAGCAAAAATTATTAAAAGCCTAAAAGGCACTCTAAAGATCTTAATAGTAACAAAACCAAATTACAAGCTATAAACAAAAATTACTTCTAGTTAGAAGACGAAGGAGTATTAACCTGTGACTAAAGAGACATCAAAAAGAGGAAATTTAAAATGGCTACTTTTTGAGTATATTTTATTTACTAAAACATCTGGCACAGTCACTGTTTACATAAAGATTCATCAAATACTTTTAAGAAAAGATATATTCAAAATTATTGTTGAATGTACTATTAGAAAGTGAGTTTCAGTATCTTTGATCTCATTTTATTTCTTGTTATTCTTTATGACTGTATCCATTTGTAAATAAGTTTTAAATTTTAGGAAGAAGTAAGTGTTGTGATCATTCTTTTTTTTTAATTTTTTTTTAACGATTATTTATTTTTGAGACAGAGAGAGACAGAGCATGAACGGGGGAGGGTTAGAGAGAGAGGGAGACACAGAATCTGAAACAGGCTCCAGGCTCTGAGCCTGGTCAGCACAGAGCCTGACGCGGGGCTCGAACTCACGGACCGCGAGATGGTGACCTGAGCCAAAGTCGGCCGCTCAACCGACTGAGCCACCCAGGCGCCCCAGTGTTGTGATCATTCTTGTCAGTTCTTGTGAGAAGGCTATCATCAGAAATATATTTAAATTTCACTTTTATTCTAGTCCAGAGAAAAATCAGAAAATACGAGGGTCCAGCTCTCTTTTTTCCTTTTGTTTAGCCTTTTTTTTTTCTTCTACCTCAAGGAAGGGAGTCTAAGATTATACTCAATTCGAGTGCCAACAAGTAAGTATACATTCTCGGAAGTGTTAGCATAAGCATTACAAATATGGTGCACTTATTTTGAATTTTTTCTTTGTTAAAGCAACTGAGCAGTAATTTCAAGGCACTCTTCTATGAATGAGCTATCCTATCAACACAATGCTCTCCATTAAAAAGAAAAATATGCAAGAGGGAAGGGAAATGGCAGAAAAGCAAAATCACTTACCAAAAAATGTTTTCAAAAATAAATACCAGGTCAAAATTAGATGGCTGTACAGGTTTTGCGGTTGTAAAATTAAGAGGAAGAACATGAATGTCTCTTGTTCCTCTTGTTTTAAATAAAACACATGCAAAATTTACACTCACTCTAAACTATAACAGCTGGGAGGGACAGTGCTTACTATCAGCCTTTACAACTAATGAGTTCATCAAGGTTCTTTCTGTGCATTTGCAATTCATTTTTAATTCTAATGTAACATGCCTTTTCATTTTTAGTGTCTATGATCTTCCCTTTATAAAAATTTTATTTTAGGGCATTTCAAGGAGAGCTGTGTGATTTTCTCGAGGCAAAGGGCTTGATAAGGTTCTCAATATAAAAGAATTGAATAGTCTAATGTGGAACAGATGAATGCTTTAGTCATTCGGAACATTTGTTCCACAATTTGCTAGGACACATTTCAACTTACTTTAAGACAGTGATCAACACATAACTAATTGAGTGGTTCTGTGAAGTTGAAAATTCCAGTGAGCACCCTCTCGGCTTTCTTAAGGTCATAATTTTTAAATACAAGAGGGTAGGGAGCATAAAGATTACTGGGAAAAAGTAAACACTACCTGTATTGCCCAAATAATTTTTTTATCTCTTTTTTTCTAAAATAATATTGGCCAAATCAGAGCATGCAAAATGATGCGTTATCTGACATGTTATACATGATATAAAGACATTTTTATATGTAAAGGAAAACAACATATTTGGTATTTCAACTTTAATATGCATATTTCTTCCATGTATATGATCATACTAATTTTTGTGTAATACATATGAAAGTGAAAAATTAATTCATTACTTAAATATATTCTTCTACCGCTCTGACAACTTTCATCATTGAGTTTAAATTATCTTAATATAGAATTACAGGATTCTACTATTGCCTGAATTTTACAAATAATTAGGTACAGTTATTTGCTTTTGTTTTTGTTTTTGTTTTTTTTATGAGAAACCCTAGCATCAATCAATCCTGCCATAGACTGATCACCATGGTAGAATAAAAACTCATGTGATTTGTACACATAAATATTATGACAGCAAAGAAAATGCCCTTTAATGAAATTGCCAATAATTTTGAGTGATTATGAAATTTTGCAGGAGTTGGATTTTAGATCAGTACTCAAAGAGATAAAACTGATTTAACTACCAAAGTGTACCCATTTATTCAATTTATCATGTTGCCTAAGACTATGAATCTGAAAGCATTTTACATTGAGAAGAGTCATGGGAACCTTATGCTAGGGTTAATTTGTGCCCTTGGATCCCGGAGCAATGAAGGCAGCCAGTTAGTTGATAGAGCCATATGGTTTTGAAAATGATGTGTCTATGTGTAAGTTCAGAGTGAACATTTTTAATAAGTAATGGAGGCCAGTTTACAAAAGAAATATAAAATGAACCTTTAGCTTTTGGCTATCAGTGGGATGAGTTTGGCTTCTGGGTGCCTCTGAAAAAGCTGAAGGACACCCATGCTACTCCCATCTCTAACTCATCAATGACCCAATCAAGCCTCTGGCCAAGATGTGGCAGCCAGGGTTCTTGTAATCCTACAGGTCTGGGTTTGAACACTGTTTATGCACTTACCATCTACGGGAATGTAGGTGATTTCCTGAACATCCTAGACTTCACTTCTGTTTTGATACTGTTATCTGAAAATTACAACTTTTAATGTTTAACTCAGACAACTGCCATGAAGACTGAACATAGTAATATAAAGTTCTTGTCATTGTACCTTTTCAATAGTTTAGAAGCGGCCATTAGAATTCATAAAATTTTTATCTTAACAAAATTGATGCAATAAATATAATGTATTCAAAATTTCAAGTTATTAGTTTCATTAGATGATAATAACATATTAACTATGTAGTATTTCAAATTATTAACTAATTATCACTCTAAAATCTTCCTCTCATTTTATTGTCAAAAAATTAGTTGCTTGCTAACGTTTATAATAGACCTTCTCTGAAAGATATTTTGCTTTACCTAACCACATCCTTAATTAGCAGCTTTAGTGTAGTGATATTGTCTGAATGTCCCCTCCTCATGAACATGTAGTATATGGAAAGTGTAAATTGTTTTCTGATATTGCAGATGAAATTTGGATTTTGTTCAGATGGTAAATTATATACAGCTATGCTAAGACCTTATCCATTTATAAGTGGATTTAATTAACCAAAATATTTCAGACTATCACCTTTAATAAAAGGCACTTCATAAGAATCAGTGAATCCTTTTTTCTTATTACATAAAGTGGGCAAGCAAAATGTTTTATGTAGTTTATATATTTGTTAGTATCTTTGTCATTTGGTGCAATGCTTTTAGTTTGAGATAAGTCAAATACGCATAAAAACAGTCATTTAAAAATAAACTTTAAAATATGAACTTCTTTCTACATGGCTCCAAAGTTCTAGCCATCTTTGCACTGAGACTGTTAATAACAAATAGGTATAGCTATACTTAAATATAAACTTTTATATTGTTATAAATTAATATCATGTGAAAATGGGTGAAGTTAGAGAGAAGGCGATATGATAACTTTCCTTTATCCAACACTCTTAATAAAGTGTGAAGAAAAACAGCTTGTAAAGTGTAAGTGATGTGACAATCGTCCCCAAACATGACAATCCATGGTGGTTTTTCACAGTTGTTTTTAGCACTTACCCTTCTGCAAAACTGACTTGCAAGCAGGTTCTCATATATAAATGAAGTTAAAAAAAATCATCTTCGTGGTTTTTCTCTCTCTCAGCATATGTTAGAGTTGAGTGACAAAGGCATTTTTCCAAATGATAAATTAAACAACTTTTTTTTCTTTCCCAAACATTTGGGCACCACTCACCCATAGCATATTTGTGGATAAAAATTCAGTTTATTAAATTACCTTTTATAAGTTTATTTTCTCCATTGGGCTAACGTACAAGTGCTTATTACTTAGGATTATCCCAGTACCCCACTACTATTTTCCTGCTTTTTAAGATCTTACTTTCTCTATGTTTTTCAATCAAGTGCCCATACAATTTAGTAAAGTTTAACACTTATCCCATTTTGTAAAGGTGAGGTATGACATTTGGTAACTCAAAATCTGAACTCATAATAGTCAATCACCTGAATCTCCAAACTAAAGGTTGTTTGCTCTTTAGGACTTTAATCTTATTCATTGACACATGGTGTGAAATCTCAGGAAATTACTATAATTTGGTACTCTAAGTATTCACAGCAAGGAGACAAAAGTACAAAAGCATTTAAATATTGTTGGAAGTGATAACTCAGTGGAATCAGGATATACTGATTGGAATTAACTTCAAGGGTTTAATTGAGGGCTTATTGGATAATACACTTCGATCATCTCTTTTAATCCTCACATCACCAATGGTGTAGTTACATGTTTATTTTAGAGATGAAATATAAGTGTTCAAGAATTAAAATTTTTTTTTCAATGTTTATTTATTTTTGAGAGAGAGAGAGAGAAAGAGAGCAGGAGCAGGGGAGGGACAGAGAGACGGAGACACAGAATCCAAAGCAGGCTCCAGGCTCTGAGCTGTCAGCACAGAGCCCGATGTGAGGCTCGAACCCGCGAACTGTGAGATCATGACCTGAGCTGGAGTCAGACGCTTAATCAACTGAGCCACCCAGGCACCCCATAAATGTCCAAGAATTTAGATAATTTGCTCCAGGTGACCCACGCATGGTAGCATTTTTACAACTCAGATCTCACTGATTCTAGAGACTAACATGGCACGGACGCATTTTTCCTTTTGTAAACTGAAAAACTGCTTTCCTATTAAAAAAAAGATGAAATAGATCATCTAAGTACATAAATTTGTTGCACTTTCTCAACAAAACTGAACAAAATATATACACATCCATATGTTTTCATATGTACTGTATATAGGCTTATAAACACACACATTTACAAGATACAAACATATGTATATACACTAGACACAAAGTCTGTACATTAAGCAGTAGTTTCCATTGTCATAGACAGAAGAACAGTGGGTCACTCCCCTGATTAAATATGACCAAATCTTTAATCAGATGAAGGTAGGACCATCAGGTGGTAGAAGGAACTGTCTTCTGTTCATTTTGCTTTTGATATATATTAACATAGAGTACTGCCCTCTCAAGGCTATGCTATCTATTTGTCTAGTATCTTCCAGAAAGCTAAGAACAAGTATATCTATGTTTGTTTGTTTTATGATTTTATTTTCCAATTGTTTTCAGCTTTTATTTGTTTCAAGTGTTTATTTAAATTCTGGTTAGTTGACATACAGTGTATTTAGTTAACATATAGTGTAGTATTGGTTTCGGGAGTAGATTTTAGTCATTCATCACTTATATATAACACCCAGTGCTCATCACAAGTGCCCTCCTTAATGCCCATCACCTAATTAGCCCATCCACCACCCACCTCCCCTCCGGCAACCCTCAATCGGTTCTCTATAGTTAAGAGTCTCTTACGGTTTGCTCCGTCTCTTTCCCCCCCCCCCTTCCCCTATGTTCATCTGCTTTGTTTCTTAAATTCCCTATATGAGTGAAATCATATGGTATGTTTGCTTGTTTTAAATCACATATGGCGAACCATCTCCAGAGCAACCATGGGAAACTGCATGGAATAAATGCCATGTGAAGAAACGGCAGAGGTTCTCACTAGGCTACTACTGACCTTGGTATGCTCGCAACCCCTGAAGACATCCTGACATATAATGTAAAGCTAGGTATTTGTTGATTAGTTAGATTCTTCTTTGTTTATTTTGAAACATTCTTTAATCCATATATATGACTTCATAGTTCAGAGCACAGAGTCTGGAGACAGATTGCCTGCATTTGATTCTAGGCTCAGCCACTTAAATCATGTAGAATTAGGAAGTTTACTTAACCTCGCTAGACTTCAGTATTCACATGGGTAAAATGAGGATACCTCACACTATCATTATGAGGATATAAGCAGTTAATATACAAGAAAACATTTAGAATGCTACACTGAAAATAAATCCAAAGGTATTAGAATAGTTCTAACATATATGTAGAGTGTGATGACTGCTAAAAAACAAAACACACCTGTGTCTACCATACAGTTTAAGAAATTAATCGTGGGGCGCCTGGGTGGCGCAGTCGGTTGAGCGTCCGACTTCAGCCAGGTCACGATCTCACGGTCCGTGAGTTCGAGCCCCGCGTCAGGCTCTGGGCTGATGGCTCAGAGCCTAGAGCCTGTTCCTGATTCTGTGTCTCCCTCTCTCTCTGCCCCTCCCCCGTTCATGCTCTGTCTCTCTCTGTCCCAAAAATAAATAAACGTTGAAAAAAAAAAAAAGAAATTAATCGTAAACAATATCTTAGAAAATTCCTATGTGCTTGCCCCAAATCCTATTCTCTTCCTTTTTTCCCCAAGAGCTAATAACTGCTCTTCATCATTTGCTTGCTTTTATTTATACTTTTATCATGCACATATGTATCCATTGTGTGGTATAAATAAAAAAAGTATTGTTTAATTGATCACATTCTTGAAATTTTATACATGGACGTATAGAGTAGAGAGAAGATGAACTGGATTGAGAAAGCTCTATGTTTATCTCCAGGAATCCATGGAAGTCTGACTTTGACTTTTGGCCACTAAAGAGGCAAGTGGGCTAACTAATTGATTAACGATTTATCATGTTCGCTTAAAGTCTAAAACTCCCCTGGCGGCAGGCAAGTCCAGTTTGCTTACTGATGACTATATTAGTCCGGGTACTCTAGGAGATTATATATAAATGTGAATTATCTACACACCCCGATTAAAATACAGAGTTTGTCAGAGTGGATTAAAAAAAAGATAACTCAAAAAAGATAACAATTCTCTAACAGAAACCCATTTTAAATACAGACTCTGATAGATTCAGGGTAAAGAATAGGACATGCTCAATAGTACTTAAAAGAAAGCTGGAGTAGCTATATTAACTTCAAACAAAGCAGATTTCAGAACAAGGAAGATTATCCGGTAAAGGAGGGCATTGAATAATCAGTTCTCCAATAAGACACAATACTAAATGTGTATAAACTTAACAATGCAATATCACATTTCCAAGATGTTGGAACTAAATTTTCTCAGAAGTATCAGCTTTGACATATATTAAATATGACTCAAATATGATGAGTGAAATAGAATCTAATACTTGAGATTATACACAATTTCTCCAGTATTTATTAACTTGAAAACTCAAATAAAATATAAAATATTCACATTGTGAATAAAGCTAGGTACATTTTCTTCTATTTAAGTCATTTGCATCTAAACCACCAACTGACTTTGTCAAAAACAACATGGTTTTTCACAATCTCCTGTCTAGATTCTGTGGTTGTATTACATTTATCAGAAGGGCAAAGTTAAAGTTATGTAGATAATTCATAGATGCATTCTTATATTTAGGAAGAAGGCATTTGAGATAATTACATTTTTTTTAAACTTGCTTCTGTCTTCAGGATAATTTTAGTGGATATTGCAATCAAAAAAGACAAAGAATAAATTCTTATTCTGTATTGCCCTAGAGCAATGACAATCAGCTGGTGAACAGTTTGCCTAATGAGGCAGTTACGACACTCAGAAGATTCTCTGAAATCAAGGTTATTTGGGCTTTTCAATAGTACTTCAGTCTCTTCTTCATGCACTAGAGGATGGGACCATAGAGCAGAACAACAATTTAACATAATCCCATTCTGTTTCTCAATTTTTTAGAAATATATATTAATGCTCTTTTAGGATTTAAGGTGCAGCAAACATTTCCATAACTTACAAAAAGGAAAAAAAAGGAAGAAAGCTCTGTGTACTTTAAAATCAAATATCTTTGCATTCACTTTTATATTAGCCATGGTACCTTGATTAGTATTCACAGTTAGCACTAAACAATTGTTCCATCAATGAAACTCATATTTAGACCTCTCTTACTGGCAATAATCATCATACTGTATGCATACTTAATCGTGATTACGTAGTAGAGTGTTTCTTAGCATTATCTGCAGAGTCTGTTAGAAATCACACCCACTTAGGGTCATTTCAGGTAAGTCTATGTTAGGAACTTATTCTGATGTCCACTGGAAAATAAAATAAAATTTCTATTTCGTAACATACAATAATAACATAGGTAAAATAATAACATACATAAAATAATCCAGGGGGGCTAAAAGATTTATGTAAATTCTATAAATGCTAAATGTCTGATGTGCATTCGTTGCTAAATAAATGTAACCAAAAATTAGATTTATAACAGAAAATGACAGCAATGATAAGGAGCTTCCAAAGGTTAATTTATATAGAAATAGAATTATTCCATGCATCATGTGTAAAAACCCAGGCAAGGCAATTAACTAAAAGGTCACAATACTGAGGACAAGAGCAAATAGAGGAATTATTTCTGCTTTCAATTTTCCCTAAAATTCTAGATTAGAATTAAAAAGGCTAACTGAAATATCCAGATCCATCTGTCTAGAACAAAAGTTATCTCTGTCCAAATATGCTTTTCCTACTAACGGTGGAGCCATAAGTTTAGACAAATTAATTTTGGGCATCATAATCACCTTTCTTTTCTTTTCCTTTTCTTTGCCCAACAGTTTCCTCAGGTTCATCATCCATTCTTAGTAAACTGTCCCTCCTGTGCATGCCCCAATCATCTACTTCAGAGAAAAAAGCTTTGCCCTCCATTTCTAATCTCAATACCTCCTTTTAGGAGGTGTGCAAGAACATCAGTTAATGGCTAAAATGAAGAAAAAATGAAGCCATTTTGGTTTATACCCTTATCAGAGTCACTATACATAGTCTGTGCTATTATTACAGCTTTCCAGCCGATCTGCTTTATATTGCATCAAAAATACTAACTGCCAACAGATGAAGACTTCAAGTGCATTGTGTCCTTCTTCCCCTCCTCTTCCTTCATTGATTATCCTCCATAGCCTAACAAATAATATCAGAATTCCTTTCTCAGTAAAGTTCTTATCTATTTTATTACAAAATACATTTCAGGCATATAAACAATCACACTAACCTCAAATTAATTTTGTTTGCCCCAAATGGATTACTGGCTCTCACCTCACACATCATTTACACATACATTTGCTTTAAAGTGCATCCAATGTTTACTATGCCATCTTTTTGCCCATCAAAAACATATCCTTAGGTTCTAGATCCAATTGAAATTCCAATTCCTTCAATAATCTTCCCCTCAAAATTACTCCCACAACAAGAGAACCACAATGAAAAACAGAAAAAACATGTCAGCCTCCTTTTCCAATCAAGGTGTATGCATGATTATATCCCACCTGATATTACAGTATCTCTATCACCCAGTTGATCAGTCCAGAAATCTATGGAGATGCCATTTGACTCATCTTCCTGCAGGTGGCCATTCTACCTCTATATATATATCTATTCTCCCACTTAAATATAGTTCAAATATTTGTAAATATTTGTATGTCTCAATAGCCATTTTCTTGTTCTAAGCTATTATTATTTTTCACCTGAGCTAATGTAATATCTTTTAGTCTAGTGCTTTCCCTCATTCTCTCCATGATAGATTATCTTTTCAGTGCAAGTAACCTCAGACTCTACTGTGTTGAAATCTTTACTTCTGGTCTTGAGATACTGGCCAAAATTCTTGAAGTGACTACATGAAATGTCAATTTCTTTACCTTTACACCCCCTTCAATTCACTGTCTACATTATTCTCCATATATTACTCTAACATCTCAACAAGATTTCCAGGCACCTATTACCTGGATTTTTTTTCTGTCTTCTCCATTTGTGGCCACTCCCCATCCCATCTGTAATCAGTGAGTCACCTATAGTGAACTTGTGTCTCTGCCCCAGGCGTATGCACATGGATTTGCCTTTTCTCCATGTATTTAACATACAATATTTTCTACCTGCAAATGCAAATCTTTTCTATTTTCTCTCTCCCAAGCTGTCTTTCATTTGTTCCAATCTTTCCATAATTTTGAGAAGTTCTGTCTGTGTTTTGCACTACTGGATGCCCACTTAGTACACAATAAATAATATAGATGGAAAAAAATGCATTAAATGGAGAAAAAGATCAAATAAAAAGTATGGCTTATCAAATATGAAAAAATATATCTTCAAATATTTATCTATAATATCTTCAAATATTTACATGGCAGTACTCATTGGAAAATACTTATTTTGAAATACAAACCCATTTCTCCATAGATAAAATTTCTTATTTCACAGAAAAAGAGATAATCTAGCTAGATTCTCCTGCTACCCTACATAGAGTTATTTAATTTAGAGCACTGCACTATAAAAAATTGAAAAAAAATATGGTTTTTGAACATACAGTATTTCAGCTGCATAATAATTTAAAATTGCTTTTGTGGATTTGATTGAATGTCTAATCACACTGATATCTTTTAGCAGAAATAAAAATACAGACAACTAAATTAAGGCAAAAAAAAATTCTGCCCTTTTTCTCCCAGCCTCGTTGTTTTTGGTGGCAATTATTTAGCTTATGGTGAATAGTTTCAACTTTATAACAAAAGTCATACTTTTCCTTTATACCTTTGCTCAAATGGGAGACCAGAAGCCTTTCAGGAAATAATTTATGTACAATAAAAAAGGCATATAATGTTTAAAAATCTATACAATAATATGTATATAAATAAACGTATATGAACATTTGATTATACCTAAACATTCTTCAAAATAAATAAGCCACTATTGGTAATGGTATTTTTTTTACAAACATATTCTGAAATTACACTTTCAGGCATAAGCTGCCATTATGTCTTCTAAAATTATAAATAAGAGGAAATATTTTTGAATGAAGTCTATTTCTAGTAAACAAATTAGTTCATAAAGTATTTTATACTAAGGTTGTTTCTTATTAGGTGTAAATTCCCCCCCCCCAAATATATTAAAATGAAGTAGTTTAAACAAATACTGTAAGAGGACATGGGCAATTACAAATGAAGGAATAAATGCTAACAAGAGAAGAATTTCATTATAATGGTTTTATTTTTATCTGACTATTGAGTATATGAGCACACCTAATTAAAACATAAATGTTTTAAATTAAAGATAATAAAAGAGTTTCAGTTAAAAGTTTTAACAATAATCATGTAGGATTTTATGTATTTCTTTTCACTTAGGGGAATCTATCTTTCCCAACGAAAATACAAATGAGAGTTTGTTAAAATGTGCATACAAGGGTGGGTATTAGTTTTCCAGTGTGTAATTTTATGTTTTAAAGCCCTCATTGATATTTTTTGGTATTCCATGTAAATATCTTAGAATCCCAGTTTCCTGGGGTCATTGTGAAAGTGTACAAATCTCTGGTAAAAAGAATAAATTTATCTTTTTTCTATTTTTTGGGTTAAAGCTTGTGGTACGATTAAAACTAATTTAAACAAAAACGTCAAAAATTCTAATGATGTCTGCAAGCTGAAATCACTTTATCACACTTTTCCCTAAGTTTATGGTAAGCTTTGTAGATATCTTTTCATAGTCAAAGGAAAGATACATATTATTAGCTTGGTATTAAATGCACAAGTTCACGCCTATTATGTAGGCCAGGAAAACATTTTATGGAAAAATATTAAATTTGTGACATCTTTTTATATTGGTACACATCCTTAAACCCTTTGTACATTGCAAGAACCTGAAAAAAAATAAGTTTGTTTAAATAAGTCTTGTTTCTGCCTCTTATTCTATTTGAAATTGTGGTTGAATTGGTAGATGTATAATGGTTTTTCACTAAGTAGACAAATTTTTACAACAGTAAATTATTACCAAATAATCAGAGAGATTAAGCTTAATATGTCATATTTCATCTTTATTTCTTCTTTCCCCCAGGAAATATTTAGTTTCTTTCTTTTTGATATATCTTTGCAAATTTAGTGCTAATAGAGAGCAAATATTATCTATCCCAAGACTCTCATAATAAAAAGTCTATCCCAAGACTCTCTCATTTTGAAAGCTTTTGTTTGTTTTATACATCTATAAACTTTCCTTATTTTGTATTTACTATGGTCTTCTTTACTCCATTTGAAAACGTACCTGTGCTTTTATATTTGGACATTTCTCAGTTCCCACTACTAGGTTCCTGGTTTGAATTTGGGGGACTGCCAATGAAGAAAGAAGTTCATAATTGATATTTGCTCCCTTTCAGGGAACTAATTTAAGAAGCAGAAATTTGAGCTCAACCTTAGGAAAAAGTGAGTTCGCTTCTATCTATCTTAATCTTTAACCCAAAGAAAAATACTGTGGTTAATAGCAGAGGCCTATTTCAATTGCCTGTCCTTACTGTTTTGTTGTGCTTTCTTCATAATTGCTTACAGTAGTCTCCATTGAATGTGCTTTTAAATAATCTCACAGCATGTTACAGTGAATTTTCAGAAGTTTTAATTTAACTCTATTCAGAAGAAATCATCAAAACTATAAAATTTTATAACAGTTTAAGCCTGTTACATCCTCAAAATTATTATTCCCAATAGTGATAGCTATTAATTATTCTGCGATAAATATTATGAAACATTCTGCTTTGGCTCCCACATGTAAAGAGCTTGAAAGTCGTCACAGCATGGTTACAATAAGAAAAACATGGACGAACAAAATCCATGACTTGTCGTGACCCATCTTAATTTGTACAGCAAATTGCTACCCTAAAATCTAAAGAGACAAGCAAATCCAGGGTCATAGCTGAGACCAGCTTCCCTGGAACAGAATCTATTGGAATGGTAAGCTGGCAGGGATGCTTAAATGGCAGTTCTTGGGCTAGTGTCTGAGTGTGGACCACAGCAAAAATGAGAAAGTCCTGCAGGCCAGAGTCATAAGAGCATCCTTATACTTACATGGTTTTCCTGCAGGAATAGTACCAGATTTCACATGGTGAAGAGCTGAGAAAAATCCCACCACAGCTCTGGAGGTTGGGAGGAAGAATATCCATTGTGAAATGTGCCCAGGGGAGTTTATACAGCCAAGAACCACTTTTCGGGGAGAAAGACTTTACCAAAACTCTATCCAACCTCGGGAAAGAAGATTTCTGCCCAACATATCCCTTTAACCTTCCCATTTCTACAAAGAGTGAGAGTAGCAAAGAACATGTTTCAAGGTCGCAGCCAGTGCAGACACACATGTCCACTAAAAGACTGATTTAGTCAGGATTACAGATGACTTCTTATCCTTCACAACTCATCCCCAGCCACCAAAGCTCCAGTATAATCACACTGGGTAATAGTTAAGCAAACTGAACCATACAGTCTCTATTGAAGGAACAGTTCTCAGATAAAGTCAAAGACAAGAGAGGAGTCAAAGCAAGACCAGCAGAGGAGTTCCAGGTATCTGACACACTGAACCACTGAACATACAGCCAGAATAACATAAAACCACACACTCAAGTTTTCAACAAAAATTACAAGGCATGCTAAAAAGTAAGAACATTCCATCTGAATAGACAGAGCAAGCAGAAAAACAAAAGAAAACAAAACATAACAAACAAAAAAACAGACTCTGATATAACACAGATGTTGGGATTACCAGACAGGGAACTTAATAAACTATCATTGATATATTATGGGCTCTAATGAAAAAAAAAAAAGGAGAAAAACACACAACAGATGGGTAATGTAAGTAGAGAGATGTAAACTCTAAGAAATATCAGAGGAAATAATAGAAATCAAAAGCAGTGTGACAGAAAGGAAGAATGCTTTTGATGGGCAAATCAGCAGACTTGATAGAGACAAAAGGAAATTAGCAAACTTGAAGTTAGGTCACTAGAAACTTCCCAAAATAAAGGAGCTGGGAAAGAAGATCCATTTTTAAAACCACAGAATTTTGAAGAACTGTGAGACAGTTTCAAAAGGTGTAACATTCAAAATCTTGAAGTATAAAAACAAAAATTCTACATTTAGCCATATCATATGTAAACTAAATAAAACCAAGGCAAATGTAAAGTCTTGAAGAAGACCAAGAATTGAAATCTCCTATCTGTGTAGAACAAAAGAAAAAACCATTACAGCGGAATTCTCAACAGAACCAAACAAGCAAAAAGTTATAAAGTACCATATTTAAAGTGCTAAAAGAAAACAAAGACAAAAACAAAAACAAACTCAAGTTCTACATCCAATTAAATTATACTTTAAAAATGAAGGGGCGCCTGGGTGGCTCAGTTGGTTAAGCTTCTGACTTCGGCTCAGGTCATGATCTCACGGTTCATGGGTTCAGTTCATGGGTTCTGTTCATAGGTTCGAGCCCTGCCTCTGGCTCTGGGCTGACACCTCAGAGCCTGGAGCCTGCTTCAGACTCTCTGTCTCCCTCTCTCTCTGCCCCTTCCCTGCTCGGGCTCTGTCTCTCTCTGTCTCTCAAAAATAAATAAATGTTAAAAAAATTTTTTTTAAAGACGAAAAAGACTAGCTCAAACAAACAAACAAATATCATTGTCAATAGAAATGCCCTACAAGAAAAACTTAAGTTTCTTTGGGGAGGAGGAAAAATATACTGGTCAGAAGTTCAGATCTACACAAAGAAAGGAAGTATATCAGAAAATGAGAAGCCAGGTCACATACTGGGAAAAAAGTATTTGAAAAGGACACAGCTGATAAAGAACTCTTGAAACTTAACAATAAAAAAGCCACCTCATTAAAAAAAATGGGCCAAAACCTTAACAGACACCTCACCACAGAAGTTTTTTGATGGCAAATAAGCAGAGGAAAAGATGTTCTGTATCCTATGTCATCAGGAAAATGCAAATAAAAACAACGAGATACAACTCTACACCAATGAGAATGGCCAAAATCCAGAACGCTGATGACAGCAAATGCTAATGAGGATATGCAGCAAGAGAAACTCTCATCCATTGCTGGTGGGAATCCTCAATGGTGCAGACACTGTGGAAGACAATTCGGCAGTTTTTTTTTTGTTTTGTTTTGTTTTGTTTTTTACAAAACTAAACCCCCTCTTACTATATAATCCAGCAGATGGGTATTTACCCAAGTGAGTCGAAAACTTACATACACACAAAAATCTATACACTCATGTTTTATAGCAACTTTATTCATGATTGCCCAAAGCTTGAAGCAAATAAGATGTTCTTCAGTTAGGTGAGTGGATAAACTGGGATACATCCAGGCAATGAAAAATTATCCCGCTTTAAAAAGAAATGAACTACATGCCACAAAAAGACATGGAGGATTCTTAAATGAATATTACTAAGTGAAAGCATCAGTCTAAAAAAACCAACATGCTGTGTGCTTTCAACTATATAACAGTTTGGGAAAGGCAAAACTATCCAGACAGTGAAAAGATCAGCAGTTGCCAGTGGTCGGTATGAGGGAGGATGAATAGATAAGTAACAGAGGATTTTTAGGGCATTGAAACGAGTCTACCTGCTAATATAATGGTGGATACATGTCACTTTTCCTTTTTCCAAATTCATAGAATATGCAACAAGAAACTAATACAAATATGGACTTTGGGTGATGATGTGTCAGTGTAGGTTCATCAGTTATAATAAATGTACCACACTGATGTGGGAGTTGATACTGGCGGAAGTTGTCCATGGAGGAGGGCAGAGGCTATAGGGTAAATCTCTGTGCCCTCTGGCTCAGTGTTACTGTGAACATAAAACTGTGCTAAAAAGTAAAGTCTATTAAAATATGTATGAGAGGGGCGCCTGGGTGGCTCAGTCGGTTGAGCGTCCAACTTCGGCTCAGGTCATGATCTCGCGGTCTGTGAGTTCGAGCCCTGCATTGGGCTCTGTGCTGACAGTTCAGAGCCTGGAGCCTGCTTTGGATTCTGTGTCTCCCTCTCGCTCTGACCTTCCCCCGCTCATGCTCTGTCTCTCTCTGTCTGTCAAAAATAAATAAAACATTAAAAGAATATATGTATGAGATAATCTCAGTGAATTGAATGGGGGGAAATGTGCTGAGTCAAGCAACTTGGGAAATAAGAAGAATCTTTAAAAGTAAACCCATGAGGATCCTGGGAAGATGGCGGCGTAGGAGGACGCTGGGCTCACCGCGCGTCCTGCTGATCACTAAGATTCCACCTACACCTGCCTAAATAACCCAGAAAACCACCAGAAGACTAGCAGAATGGAGTCTCCCAAGCCAAGCGCAGACGAGAGGCCCACAGAAGAGGGTAGGAAGGGCGGTGAGGTGGTGCCCGCTCCACGGACTGGCAGGAGGGCGCCGGGCAGAGGGGCAGCCTGCCGGCCAAGCAGAGCCCCCCGAGTCTGGCTTGCAAAAGCAGAGGGGCCGGACAGAGTGTGTTCCGACAGCAAGCGGGACTTGACATCTGGGAGGTTATAAGCTAACAGCTCTGCTCAGAGAACCGGAGGGCTAGAGGACAACTGGAGGGAGAGACGTTGAGCCCCGGACAACAGAGCTCAGCTTGGAGGGGAGCAAAGGGGCTTGCCAGCGCCATCTCCCTCGCCCATCCCCCAGCCAAAATCCCAAAAGGAACCAGTTCCTGCCAGGGAACTTGCTTGCACCTCGCAAACACCCAACGCTGTGCTTCTGCGGATCCTCCTGCAGATCTGACTCTCTCCCGGTGCCGCAGGGCCCCTCCCGAAGAGGATCTCCAAAGGAAAAGCAAGCTGAGCCTGCCCCTCCCACCCCTGTGCACCTTGCCTATCTACCCCAGCTAATACACCAGATCCCCAGCACCACAAGCCTGGCAGTGTGCAAGTAGCCCAAATGGGCCACACCACCCCACAGTGAATCCCGCCCCTAGGAGAGGGGAAGAGAAGGCACACACCAGTCTGACTGTGGCCACAGTGGTGGGCTGGGGGCAGACATCAGGTCTGACTGCGGCCCCGCCCACCAATGCAGTTATTGAAGACAGCACAGGGGAAGTGCCCTGCAGTCCCACACCACTCCAGGGACTATCCAAAATGACTAAACAGAAGAATTCCCCTCAAAAGAATCTCCAGGAAATAATGACAGCTAACGAACTGATCAAAAAGGATTTAAACAATATAACAGAAAGTGCATTTAGAATAATAGTCATAAAATTAATCGCTGGGCTGGAAAACAGTATACAGGACAGCAGAGAATCTCTTGCTACAGAGATCAAGGGATTAAGGAACAGCCAGGAGGAGCTAAAAATGCTATAAATGAGCTGCAAAATAAAATGGAGACAACCACAGCTCGGATTGAAGAGGCAGAGGAGAGAATAGGGGAACTAGAAGATAAAATTATGGAAAAAGAAGAAGCTGAGAAAAAGAGAGATAAAAAAATCCAGGAGTATGAGGGGAAAATTAGAGAACTAAGTGATGCACTAAAGAGAAATAATCTACGCCTAATTGGTATTCCAGAGGAGGAAGAGAGAGGGAAAGGTGCTGAAGGTGTACTCGAAGAAATCATAGCTGAGAACTTCCCAGATCTGGGGAAGGAAAAAGGCATTGAAATCCAAGAGGCACAGAGAACTCCCTTCAGATGTAACTTGAATCGATCTTCTGCACAACATATCATAGTGAAACTGGCAAAATACAAGGATAAAGAGAAAATTCTGAAAGCAGCTAAGGATAAACGTGCTCCAACATACAAAGGGAGACCTATAAGACTTGTGACTGATCTCTCTACTGAAACTTGGCAGGCAAGAAAGGAATGGCAGGAGATCGTCAATGTGATGAACAGAAAAAATATGCAGCCGAGAATCCTTTATCCAGCAAGTCTGTCATTTAGAATAGAAGGAAAGATAAAGGTCTTCCCAAACAAACAAAAACTGAAGGAATTTGTTACCACTAAACCAGCCCTACAAAAGATCCTAAGGGGGATCCTGTGAGACAAAGTACCAGAGACATTGCTACAAGGATGAAACCTACAGATATCACAATGACTCTAAACCCATATCTTTCCATAATAACACTGAATGTAAATGGATATCAGAATGGATAAAAAAACAAGACCCATCTATTTGCGGTCTACAAGAGACTCATTTTAGACCTGAGGACACCTTCAGATTGAGAGTGAGGGGATGGAGAACTATTTATCATGCCACTGGAAATCAAAAGAAAGCTGGAGTAGCCATACTTATATCAGACAAACTAGACTTTAAATTAAAGGCTGTAACAAGAGATGAAGAAGGACATTATATAATAATCACAGGGTCTATCCATCAGGAAGAGACAACAATTATAAATGTCCATACGCTGAATACAGGAGCCCCCGAATATATAAAACAATTACTCACAAACATAAGCAATCTTATTGATAAGAATGTGGTCATTGCAGGGGACTTTAACACTCCACTTACAGAAATGGATAGATCATCTAGACACACGGTCAATAAAGAAACAAGGGCCCTGAATGAGACATTGGATCAGATGGACTTGACAGATATATTTAGAACTCTACATCCCAAAGCAACAGAATATACTTTCTTCTCGAGTGCACATGGAATATTCTCCAAGATAGATCACATACTGGGTCACAAAACAGCCCTTCATAAGTATACAAGAATTGAGATCATACCATGCATACTTTCAGACCACAATGCTATGAAGCTTGCAATCAATCAGAGGAAAAAGTCTGGAAAACCTCCAAAAGCATGGAGGTTAAAGAACACCCTACTAAAGAATTAATGGGTCAACGAGGCAATTAGAGAAGAAAGTAAAAAATACATGGAAACAAATGAAAATGAAAATGAAAATACAACAACCGAAACGCTTTGGGATGCAGTGAACGCAATCCTGAGAGGAAAATACATTGCAATCCAGGCCTATCTCAAGAAACAAGAAAAATCCCAAATACAAAATCTAACAGCACACCTAAAGGAAATAGAAGCAGAACAACGAAGACAGACTAAATCTAGCAGAAGAAGAGAAATAATAAAGATCAGAGGAGAAGTAAACAATATAGAATCTAAAAAAAACTGTAGAGCAGATCAACGAAACCAAGAGTGGGTTTTTTGAAAAAATAAACAAAATTGACAAACCTCTAGCCAGGCTTCTCAAAAAGAAAAGGGAGATGACCCAAATAGATAAAATCATGAATGAAAGTGGAATTATTACAACCAATCCCTCAGAGATACAAGCAATTATCAGGGAATACTATGAAAAATTATATGCCAACAAGCTGGACAACCTGGAAGAAATGGACAAATTCCTAAACACCCACACGCTTCCACAACTCAATCAGGAGGAAACAGAAAGCCTGAACAGACCCATAACCAGCAAAGAAATTGAATCAGTTATCAAAAATCTCCCAACAAATAAGAGTCCAGGACCAGATGGCTTCCCAGGGGAGTTCTACCAGATGTTTAAAGCAGAGATAATACTTATCCTTCTCAAGTTATTCCAAAAAATACAAAGGGAAGGAAAACTTCCAGACTCATTCTATGAAGCCAGTATTACTTTGATTCCTAAACCAGACAGAGACCCAGTAAAGAAAGAAAACTACAGGCCGATATCCCTGATGAATATGGATGCAAAAATTCTCAATAAGATACTAGCAAATCGAATTCAACAGCATATAAAAAGAATTATTCACCATGATCAAGTGGGATTCATTCCTGGGATGCAGGGCTGGTTCAACATTCGCAAATCAATCAATGTGACACATCACGTTAATAAAAGAAAAGATAAGAACCATATGATCCTGTCAATCGATGCAGAAAAGGCCCTTGACAAAATCCAGCACCCTTTCTTAATAAAAACCCTCGAGAAAGTCGGGATAGAAGGAACATACTTAAATATCATAAAAGCCCTTTATGAAAAGCCCACAGCTAACATCATCCTCAACGGGGAAAAACTGAGAGCTTTCCCCCTGAGATCAGGAACACGACAGGGATGTCCACTCTCACTGCTGTTGTTTAACATAGTGTTGGAAGTTCTAGCATTAGCAATCAGGAAATCAAAGGCATCAAAATTGGCAAAGATGAAGTTTAGCTTTCACTTTTTGCAGATGACATGATATTATACATGGAAAATCTGATAGACTCCACCAGAAATCTGCTAGAACTGATACATGAATTTAGCAAAGTTGCAGGATACAAAATCAATGTACAGAAATCAGTTGCATTCTTATACACTAATAATGAAGCAACAGAAAGACAAATAAAGAAACTGATCCCATTCACAATTGCACCAAGAAGTATAAAATACCTAGGAATAAATATAACCAAAGATGTAAAAGATCTGTATGCTGAAAACTATAGAAAGCTTATGAAGGAAATTGAAGAAGATGTAAAGAAATGGAAAAACATTCCATGCTCATGGATTGGAAGAATAAATATTGTCAAAATGTCAATACTACCCAAAGCTATCTACACATTCAATGCAATCCCAATCAAAATTGCACCAGCATTCTTCTCGAAACTAGAACAAGCAATCCTAAAATTCATATGGAACCACAAAAGGCCCCGAATAGCCAAAGGAATTTTGAAGTAGAAGACCGAAGCAGGAGGCATCACAATCCCAGACTTTAGCCTCTACTACAAAGCTGTAACCATCAAGACAGCATGGTATTGGCACAAAAACAGACACATAGACCAATGGAATAGAATAGAAACCCCAGAACTAGACCCACAAACGTATGGCCAACTAACCTTTGACAAAGCAGGAAAGAATATCCAATGGAAAAAAGACAGTATCTTTAACAAATGGTGCTGGGAGAACTGGACAGCAACATGCAGAAGAATGAAACTAGACCACTTTCTCACACCATTCACAAAAATAAAGTCAAAATGGATAAAGGACCTGAATGTGAGACAGGAAACCATCAAAACCCTAGAGGAGAAAGCAGGAAAAGACCTCTCTGACCTCAGCCCTAGCAATTTCTTACTTGACACATCCCCAAAGGCAAGGGAATTAAAAGCAAAAATGAACTACTGGGACCTTATGAAGATAAAAAGCTTCTGCACAGCAAAGAAAACAACAAAGAAAACTAAAAGGCAACCAACAGAATGGGAAAAGATATTTGCAAATGACATATCAGACAAAGGGCTAGTATCCAAAATCTATAAAGAGCTCACCAAACTCCACACCTGAAAAACAAATAACCCAGTGAAGAAATGGGCAGAAAACATGAGTAGACACTTCCCTAAAGAAGACATCTGGATGGCCAACAGACACATGAAAAGATGCTCAACGTCGCTCCTCATCAGGGAAATACAAATCAAAACCACACTCAGATATCACCTCATGCCAGTCAGAGTGGCCAAAATGAACAAATCATGAGACTATAGATGCTGGAGAGGATGTGGAGAAACGGGAACCCTCTTGCACTGTTGGTGGGAATGCAAATTGGTGCAGCCACTCTGGAAAACAGTGTGGTGGTTCCTCAGAAAATTAAAAATAGACCTGCCCTATGACCCAGCAATAGCACTGCTAGGAATTTACCCAAGGGATACGGGAGTACTGATGCATAGACGTACTTGTAACCCAATGTTTATAGCAGCACTCTCAACAATAGCCAAATTATGGAAAGAGCCTAAATGCCCATCAACTGATGAATGGATAAATACATTGTGGTTTATATACACAATGGAGTACTATGTGGCAATGAGAAAGAATGAAATATGGCCCTTTGTAGCAACGTGGATGGAACTGGAGAGTGTGATGCTAAGTGAAATAAGCCATACAGAGAAAGACAGATACCATATGTTTTCACTCTTATGTGGATCCTGAGAAACTTAACAGAAACCCATGGGGGAGGGGAAGGAAAAAAAAAAAAAAGAGGTTAGAGTGGGAGAGAGCCAAAGCATAAGAGACTGTTAAAAACTGAGAACAAACTGAGGGTTGACAGGGGGTGGGAGGGAGGGGAGGGTGGGTGATGGGTATTGAGGAGGGCACCTTTTGGGATGAGCACTGGGTGTTGTATGGAAACCAATTTGACAATAAACTTCATATATTGAAAAAAAAAGTAAACCCAAAAGAAAATATATATAAATATTATTCAATCTGGTAGTGTTGTTTCCCACCAGGGTATGGGTTAACAACTTTGATCCTACTATATAGGCATACTATAATTCAAGAGTTGAGTAAATGGATAGCAGATGGTGGGAGCCAGATTTATCATTGTTAGAGTTGGAATTTACAGGTAAGCAAGGGGAGAAGGCTAGAATGATCCATGCAGTCATGAATTAAAGACAGAGACATTAAGTATGAGCTCATGTCTAGCTAATATAGATACAGATGTTTATGTATAGAAATATTTATAGATGTATGTTTTAGCACATAGGTTAGTATACGCACATACATTTCTCTGCTCTCTCAGCTGAGGTGGCTGAGAAGCAATAACACCCCAGTAGCAATGAGCAATCCTAGAGCACAGATCCTGTTTTCTAATGTCATTCTCCAATCTAAGGAATGAAGGTGCCTTGAAGAAAAGGCGGATCCTAGGACTGAGGCAGGAATAATATACAACATGAACCAGTTGCACCCTGTGGTGCCAGAAAGTAAAGTGCTAAAACAAAACAAAACAAAACAAACAAACAAAATACACTGCACACAGGAGCCAAATGGAAAATGTTCCAATCTCCAAAGCTGGGAAAAATTTAAAAAGATGTAAGTAATACAGTATTAGAGTATATGCTGAAATATAAAAGATACCTGAGGCCATGGTGATGTAAATTAGAGCCTGTATTAATAAATAAATGAGGGGTGCCTGGGTGGCTCAGTCAGTTAAACATCTGACTCTTTATTTCGGTTCGGTCATGATCTCACAGTTCATGGGATTGAGCCCATTCTGTAATTGGTTACTTTGCCTCTTTGTGTGTGTGTGTGTGTGTGTGTGTGTGTGTGTGAGAGAGAGAGAGAGAGACAGAGAGAGAGAGAGAGCACAAGCAGGGGAGGGGCAGAGAGAGAGGGAGACACACAATCCGAAGCAGGCTCCAGGCCCTGGGCTGTGAGCACAGAACCTGACTTGGGGCTCAAACTCACAAACTGACATGGTGACCTGAGCCGAAGTCAGTTGCCTAACCAACTGAGCAACCCAGGTGTCCCAGGCTACTTTGCCTCTTAAATCTCTATTAAATCTTAGGTTTCCCCACCTCCCCCACCCCCTGCATTATAGACAGGGTTCATTAAGATTTCCCTTACCCAGGATTTGCTGGTTGCCTCCCTGTGATTTTGTGCCACTTAACTAAAATTTGACCTTGCCACTTTAAAGTGGTTATAATATTACTGTGGTGTGATAACAGATTATTTTTATTTTTTTTTTATTTTATTTTTTTTAAAAGTTTTTTTTATTTTTATTTTTGAGACAGAGAGAGAGACAGAGTATGAACGGGGGAGGGTCAGAGAGAGGGAGACACAGAATCTGAAACAGGCTCCAGGCTCCGAGCTGTCAGCACAGAGCCCGACGCGGGGCTCGAACTCACGGACCGCGAGATCATGACCTGAGCCGAAGTCGGCCGCTTAACCGACTGAGCCACCCAGGCGCCCCTAAAGTGGTTATAATATTACTGTGGTGTGATAACAGATTATTTTTAAATACCCAGGGTTTGGCAAACATTTCCTAGTAAGGGACAGATAGTGAATATTTTTGTTCATAATGTCTCGCCTACAACTAATTAGCTCTGCTGTCTTAGCATGAAAGCAGCTACAGAAAATATGTAAATGACAGGATGAGGCTATTACTGATAAAACTTTATTTGCAAAAGCAGATAGCAACTGATCCCTGATTTATACCATGCTTTTAGAATGTAGGCTACTAAAGCAAACTTTACGCTAACAATATGGTTATTAACCATCGGTATAATTATTGAAGGAAGATTTTTAAGATATTTTATTAGATAAATTAGATTTAAAACATACTTTCCTGATCTTTTAATCTACTATTAAATTATGAGGCGCCTGGGTGGCTCAGTCAGGTAAGCATCCGACTTTTGATTTTGGCTCAGGTCATGATCTCACTGTTGCAAAGATTGACTCCTGCATGGATCTCTCTGCTGTCAGTACAGAGCCTGCTTGGGATTCTCTCTCTCCCTCTCTATTTGCCCCTCTCCCGTTCATGTTGTCTCTCTCAGAATAAATTAATAAACGTAAAAAAATAAAAAAATTCCTTTTTAAAAATTATTTTATTACCCATATTTTGTCATTATTACAAAACAAAATTATAATGCCGGATCATATGTTTAAACTTAGTTATATATAACCTATATGAAAAATATAGAGTTTGAAGGAAATTTGGAGAATATTTGGAATAGGGTCCTCCTTTATGGAAAAAAAAAACTGATGACAAATAGATAAAATGATTTGCTAAGCAGTACTTGAGAGTTACAAAAATTATTGATAATTAGAATAGTATGTTTTAATTTATTTAGACTTGGAAAATGCATTTTATTTTTAAAAATCCACACTTTTCCCCTTCTAAAATAAAATATTTTTTTGTTTGTTTGTAAACATTTTTCTTCACTCGGATGTTCATTCAAATGTAAAAAGAGGGCATATGCACTCTGCTCCCCACACCAGAATTTTGTATGAAATCCATTTACAAGATGAAAGGTTAGAGGGAGTCTAAGGTGTCCTCCTAACAGCTGCTCTAAAAACATGCATTTTGGGACAACACAGATTGTATAAACTATTCTATATTATAATTAACAAGTAATTCATGGTACTGTTGCAGTTCAATTACTTAGACACACGAAAAATGGCAACTTATTTTTTTTTCTAGTGCTTTGAATACAGCTGTGTGAAACCATCATCCCTTGGTAAATTTTGCAAGATGTTGAATATATTTGCTTAGTTGTCAAAATTATGACACTTCTAAGACAAAGGAGATGAAAGAACACTGAACACGGCCACAGTTGTGGATTTTTAAACAAAAGAAGAATGAATCTCAAACAAGAATAAAGAAACAGCATGATTTTTCATTAAAAAGTGAAAAACATAATATCTCTACATTCCTGCCAAATAAGAGTCTTTAAGATAGGATCATATTTAATTAGGCAAATAGTTTTTATTGTGATGCTCTCCATAGCTAATTAGGATATTACTGTAAATGATTAAGTGTATATGTTTCTGTATATTGTGTATTTTACACGTATGTGTAATTTATGTATATGTCTGAATATAAACGTGTGTATGCACACACATACAGACAATTTCTCACTCAATGAGTAATAGAACCTATTAATTAGTAACAGTGGGCCTGGTTAAGGTGTGGCAGATTTTCTGACTTTTAGAACATGGACAGGGGCGCCTGGGTGGCTCAGTCAGTTAAGCGTCTGAGTCTTGATTTCCACTCAGGTAATGACCTCACAATTCATGAGCTCGAGTCCCAGATCGGGCTCCTTGCCGACAGCACAGAGCATATTTGGGATTCTCTCTCCCTCTCTCTCTGCTCCTCCCCCCCCCACTAGCACATAGATGTGCTCTTGCTCTCTCTCAAAAATAATAAATAAATAAATAAATAAATAAATAAGTAAATAGAAAGAAAGAGAAAGAAAGAAAGAAAGAAAGAAAGAAAGAAAGAAAGAAAGAGGAAAAAATGGGAAAATTTATAAGGATTGGACCTAAAAATATTTGCATGCCTGAGAGTTTTCTTCTATTTCTACAGTAGCTAGAAGACTTGGATCATAGAATACCCTTGTTTTGAGAACCTGAGTCCCAGAGGAGTTTAATAATGGATTTGGATAACATAGCTGGGTAATAAAATGGTGGCACTGGAACCCAGGTTTCCTGGCTCCAAGAGTAGTGTTTCCTGTATTATATTACTAAGCTGTTAGACTACCTTCCTATTTGAGACCCTATCTTTTAGAGGGAGATACAGAACATTCTTCTGATTGGTCATTATTTTTAAGCTACTAAAAATATTAAATTAAGCAGACACTGAACCCACTGCTTAGATATGATAGAGTAAACGTTTGCTATGGCACTGGTAGGGCCTATCGCTGGAGAATAAATGTCAAGTCCTTTGTGTGACATCTGCAAGGGCAGACTGTTCTTAAGATCCAGTAGCAATACTTTCTTTCTTTTATTTTCTTCTTTCATACTATGTAAATTCATTTACTTGAAATTTCAAAACTAGGCAAAACTTAGAGACAGAAAGATCAGTGATTGCTGTTTGCTGGTGTTGGGACAAGGATTGATTTGGAAGCTGTATGAAGGAATACCTTGGATTGATGGAAATGTTTATTTCTATTACAGTAATAGTAAAATGCACTGTGTACATTTGTCAAAATACAATCGTTGTTTACTTAAATTTGGTGACTTTATACTATATAAATAGGCCTCAATAAAACTGATTTTAAAATAAAAGATTATTTCTAATTCCATGTATATTTCAAAGTACCATTGTGATAAAAATAATTTAAGTTCTCAGTAAAAAAAAAAAAAAAAAAAAACCTTTGAAAACTTTCTTATATTTCCCTTTTAAGTAGGATATAGTGTTCTTTTTGTATTTGTTGCATTATTTCATAATACTTAATGAAGGGCCCATAGTTTTTTCTCTGATAAATCTGACATATTTCTCACTCATATTCTTGGATATTTTATGTTTGGTCGTTATTGTGAATTGTAGCTTTTTCTCTTCAATAAATGATGTTGGGGAAACTGGAAATCTACATGCAAAAGAATGAATTTGAACTCCTATCTTATATCATTCACAAAGAGTAACCCAAAATGGATTAGACTTTGAGACTTGAAACTATAAATCTCCTAGAAGAAAACATAGAGGAAATGTTCCTTGATTTTGGTCTTGGCAATAATTTTTTTTTTTTTTTGATATACACCAAAAGCACAGGCAACAAAAGCAAAAGTAAACAAATGGGACTATATCACACTAAAATATTCAATTACAAAGATAAGTCCTGTAACTTAAAGGAAAAAGAATTCGTAAATAAGACTTTTTTTTTAATTCATAGAGAAATCTCTATCATAAGAGAGATTTCTTATGTAAGATACAACAAACATATTCTAAGTAAAACATAGCAAAGAATAGAAAGGAATTTTTAAACATCAAAACTTGAGTGTTCCCTTTGCTTAACCTATCAATATTTAAATTAAAAAAGTCATTCCAAGCTATTATATAATCACCACAGTCAATTTTAACTTGATTAAAAAAATAGTAACATAGTGGGAAGAGAAGTAAATGGGTTTAAAAGAGATGCTGAGCTTTATATGATTTCATTTCAGGTAATTTGTCATTTTCAGAATGTGACTATCAAAGCAGAGCATATCAGTTTCATGCATTTTTTTTTTCAGTGAGCCAGAGTAAAACATGACTGTGATGCACGGCAGATGGTATTGTAATAGGTTGTCTAATTATTTCTATTAGGTACGATTTTTCAAAATGTAAAATATTGTCAAAGAAGAATGAAAATCAAACAATAGTATTCCAGAAACAAAACTTATAGTAGGTGAGTTAACTCAGCTTTAAAACGTGTAAAATTGTTAATTTATTAATTGTGCTCACCTGACGAAAGCAAGTGATCAAAAGAATAAGGTCGAATCCACTTTAGCACAGATATTATTGCAAATTTAGGAAAAATATAATTAGAAACCCTTTAAAGCAAAGTTAAGTAAATAATTCTAAACTTATTTGAATATGAGGATTTTACTAAATCTCTATAATGGGTTATTTTAATCTATTATTAAATACTGAATTCTTATTTGCCTGAAAGCAATATAAACGTTAAAGTGGAAAAGCTTCTGGTGAATAAGGAATGCAGAAATCCAAAATTTTATACATTTTGTTATTTTAATCTTTAATCAAATCAATTTCTGCAAGACTTTACTAAAATGAAATTAAATTATATCTTAGTTTTAAACATTTAAAAATATTTTCTAGTCTCTTTTAAACACTCGTGGAAATAAAGTTATGATTATTTTTATTCAGGATTTCTGTCCAAAGATCATAAGTATTGAAAATGTATAGTATACTATGTCAGGGTTGTAAAAACATAGGAAGGCCCAAATTCTAGTCTTTTGAGTATTAAAGGCATTAAAGCAAGCCAAGGAGTTGTAAATGTGAGAATCCCAACAGTGTAACCTAAGTTACGTGCAGTAGTCACATTAGTAAGTGTTTTTCATGTACTACCTCATTTCATCTCCATTGCCTCACTCAGAAGTAGATTAAAGTATTGCCTGTATATAGAGTTTTCACTAGACTCAGGTAGATTAAATAATTCACATTACACAAATAGCAGAAAAGTTAAGAATCAGAATTCATCATAAATGATCTTGTCAACATGTTTTGACAAGGAGATGGTCTAGAGAAATTAGAATGAAGATGGGGAAATATTCAAATGGAAAAATTCCCATTTTAGAAATTATTTTGTGAAGTCAAATGTCTTTTGTTTTGGTTTTATTTATTTATTTGTTTAAGTAGGCTCCACACACCCAACATGGGGCTTGAACTCACAACTTTGAGATCAAGAATCACAATCTCTATGAACTGAGCCAGCCAGGCTCCCCATGAAGTCCACTCTCTGTGAACATTATTTTGAAATGCCTGCTTCTCTGAACCCAGTATTTGAAAACAACACATGTGAAAATGACAAATACTTATTGTTGAAGTTTCACAAATAGTGATTTTAAAAAAGAAAGGGCAAAGGATTTCTTATTCTTTCTTCTTCATTTTTTTTCTCTACTCGAAAATATACAACACTTAAATATTGTGGAAATATAGGTGTTAAAACATGACAATAATTCAAATGTCTCCCAGAAGTATGTGTTTTAGCATTTAGTTATCATGCTAAGGGAGTGTACAATTTCAATTTTCAGCCCTAGCACTAATCAAAATGAGAGGGCATTTATCCTGACGGTAGCTCCCCCTGAACACAAATAAATTCCACATGTGTCTATAAAGTAAATTCAGTTAATAGAGAGATCAATAGACTAAATTGTCAGAAGCTTTTTTTGGGAAGGTGAGACTGATAAAAATGCAACTCAAAATATTGACTTCTGAATTTTAGATATTTTGTCAGCAAATTAGTCACAGATGACTGAAGAACAAACTTGCAGTGTAAAGGCCATGGACGTAGAATTTTTTTATCTTTTTTCAAAAAATTAGAAGGAATGAAAGTTGCAAAATGATCATAGTGAAGCATTTAAAATCATAAGTGCAACATAATAGGCAGTCAATACATTTTTCTTCTTATTTCTTTCTCATTGTAATATTGATGATATAGAGCAAATACAATCTCACAAAACTGAAACTGGATTACTAAAATGTGGGTAAACCCCCAATTTGAGTAAATCTTAAATTAAAAGTCATGTCAATTCACAGCTGATTCATGGCTTAGCTATATAAATAAGCCGTAAGTAATCAGAAAGACAGAAAAGGAAGGGTTAAAGGGATTAATGGGGTTTTGCCACTTACAAGAAAACTGAGTACATTTCCGTCTTTACTAATGAAGGTGGGCATGATTTCACATAACTGGTTAAATTATACTTAATCATAAATCAAGTGGCCATAACTAATTTTTTTCTGGGCCCTCTGTTCTGTTTCCGTGATCTGTGTATCCTTGCCCAAAACCACACGCACCACACTGTCTTAATTACTGAAGCTGTACAAAAAGGTTTGATTGCAAAAGAACAAGTCTCCACCTTTTTTTGTGGAAAGTGTCATGCTTATACTTGGCCTTTATACTTCCCTATAAATTAGAATCTGCTTTTCAATTTCTATAAAACAAATATACCAAATTACTAAAAACAAAAAACCATTAGAACTGCCAACTGGATTGAATTGAAATCACTGACCAATTTTCAGTAAATAGACATTTTTTACTGTAAAGAATCAAACAATGCTTATGCTATACCTGAAGAAGTTTGTAGCTCTTCCTAATTATTTCCTAATTTGTCTGATTGATTTCAACATGGAAGTTTTTGGACATATTCTCTTGAATTTATTCCTGGTTTTCTTGGATTTATATTTTTAACAGCTTTATTGAGTATATTGATTTACAAAGAACTGCACATATTTAATTTGTACAATTCTACGAGTTTGGGCATATGCAAATACCTATGATGCTATCACCACTATCAAGGTATTACATATAGTCAACACTCCCTAAATTTTCTTTGTGTTCCTGTGTGTGAGTGTGGGTGATAAGAACACTTAACATGAGATCTACCTGATTAACAAATTTTGAAGTGCACAATATTGTATTTATATCTAGAGGTACTATGTTGTACAGCAGATATCTAGAATGTATTCACCTAGCATAAAGGAAACATTATACCTTTAGAAAAACAACTCTCCATTGCTCCCATTCCCCAGCAACAATTATGGGGGAATGGATATACATATATATATATATATATATATATATGTATATGTGTATATATATATATGTATATATATAAACTAAAATAGTGAAATTCATGTTTTCTGGTTTTCGATGTCAAAATAATACTAATATTTCATTAAATTTATCTCTTGGCGTTTGCAATTGTAAATTATATTATTTTACTATTGTATTTCTATTGGATCTTCTATACATCTACTGTCTGATGTATTCAAATTTAGGACTGTTATTTACTACTATTGGATGCACCCTATTGCTTGGTATCAACATTAACAATTCGGGGATTTGTTTTGTTTTGTTTTTTAGTTTGTACATTTATATAGCATATCTTTTCTATTCCTTTGCTTTCAAAGTTTTTGTATCTTTGTATTTAAAGTGTATCTTAAAATATATATATATATATATATATATATATATACACGCACACACACGTATATGTATGTGTATATGTGTGTGTGTGTGTGTGTATATATATATATATACATTTAATTTTAGACAGAGAGCACAAGCAGAGTAGAGGGGAAGAGAGGCAGAACGAGAGAGAAAATCAAGCAGGCTCCATTCTCAGTGCGGTGACCGAGGTGGGGCTTGATTCCATGACCCTGGGATCATGTCCAGAGCCGAAATCAGGAGTCGACGCTCAGACAACTGAGCCACCCAGGTGCCCCAAAGTGTATCTCTCAGAAACACCATACAATAGGGCTTTAAATTGTTTTACCTTTTTGTTTATTTTTCCAGTCTGGGATCATCTTTGTTTTTAGGTACACTATTACGTTAGTGTGGTATCTTGGGGGTTATATCTACCAAAATCTGTGTTATCTATTTATGGTACCATCTTTCCCCCTCTATTTCTTACTTACTGCCTTCTTTTGCATCATTTGGGCATTTTCATATCATTTGATTTTTTTCATATATTATCTCGAGAGTTCACAATCTTTAGTTATTTTTTGTTGTTATTTCTTTAGTTGTTATTCTAGAGATTACAGTTTTTTATCACCTTCTGAGCAAGGAAAGTAACTTTCAAGTTTAACTTGTCTTCTTCAGAGTTTTTATGCTATTGTTACTGTGCAGAAAAGAGTGAACAAAGCAGGCTTAAGGCTGCTGTCTTTCGAAGGGCCTGCTGCCCAGCATCTGGAAACTTTATTCTGAACTGCTCCCTAAGTTGTTTCTCTGTGCCTACATTGTGATTTATAGTGAACATCTGCTTTCTTTCCAAGAGTCTGGGAGTTGAAAAAGGTGTGCCCCCGTGAAAGGCTTTTGATCAAAATCCTAAATTCCGAGTCTCCAAAGGACCTCTTTGAGTAAAAACACTGCACGATGCTGCCCTATTTTCTCTGCTATAAAGATGGTACACTCTGGGGAATCTCTCATGGCGGGAAGAGAGAGTAGGGAGCCTGCACATGGATTGCTTCGGACTCTGCCTATGTCTCTTCCCCTTACTGAACCAAGAGTGTATGGTGTTACCGTGTTCCTATGTTGCTGTGTCTATAATAAATCTGAGCTGTGGGGCCACCTGTATCCTAAGTCTGAATCCTTGTAGTGAATTGCCGGAGATACAGGCAATTTGAGGCACCCTGAAACAATTGCCATATCTTTTATTTGCACATATGTCCACATATGTCTTAAAGTCCGTAAGACTTTATCATCATTTACTTAAACACCATTCTAGTTCACCGTTCCTTTACCCTTCTTTCAAATATTTTCTATTGAGCCACTTCAGATCATTTTTCTTCTGCCAGAACTCTCTTTACTTGTTCATTAATACATATCTGTACTCTTAGTTTTTGTTTTCCTGAAGAAGTTACTTTTTTTTTAAGAAAAATATATTTGCTAGGTATAGAATTCTAGGCTAGCATATTGTTTTCCAGTACTATTGAAACAAATGATTTTTCTAATACCTTTTTAGGCTTCTTTTTTTTTTTTGTCTTTATCAGCAGTGTAATTATGAGGGACCTATATGTGGATTGTTTTATATGTGCACTTTTTTGTGGTAGGAAAAATTTATTGAATCTATGATTTGATGTATTCTACCAGCATTTGAAACTCTTTATACCCAGTACTTTTATAAATATTTATTTTGCCCTGTTACCTCTATTCTTCGGAGCTTCCAATTACACGTATGTTAGTCCCATGCCCCATATATCTTTACACTCCTTTCTGTACTTTTCATACTTTTTTGTTCTCTGCTTATATTAGGATTCTTTTGTGTACCGTGTAAATGTAAGTTTTGTGTATTTTTAATTACTTCATATTAACTCAGAACAGTGTCTTCTTGGGCTAAAAACTCACATTTAGATGTCAGATATACAATGATGTCCACGGGCTCATTGTTTTCTTTGTTTCCATCTCTCATGTTACTCTCCCCCTGCCAGAATGTGAGTCTTTATTTTAACTGTTACTTTTTTTTGGTTATAATCTCACATAACTTATTTTTTTTTAAGTTTATTTATTTTGAAAGAGAGCGAGCACAAGCAGGGTAGGGACAGAGAGAGGGAAGAGAGAGAATCCCAAGCAGGCTGCACATTGTCATGGCAGAGACAGATGTAGGGCTTGAACTTCTGAACCATGAGTTCATGACCTGAGCTGAAATCAAGATTCAGATGCTTAAGTGACTGAGCCACTCAGGTGCCCCTCACACATTATTTTTAAATAAATCTCACCTTAGAAATGATTTTCCTTGATTTTGTTTTTCCTTAATAGATTATGATTACAGGCATAGCTTGGAAATCTTGCAGGTTTGGTTCCAGACCATTGCAATAAACCAGATACCCTAATAAAGCAAGTCAAATGAATTTTTTTGGTTTCCCAGTACACATGAAAGTTATGTTTACACTATCCTGCAGTCTAATGCTCAATAGCATTATGTCCAAAAATCAATGTACATACTTTAATCAAAAACACTTTACCACAAAGGGTGCCTGGGTGGCTCAGTCAGTTAAGCATCGAACTCTTGATTTTGGCCCAGGTCACGATCTCACGGTTCATGAGATCAAGTCCGCATCAGGCTCTAGGCTTACTTAGGATTCTCTCTCACTTTCGATCTGACTCTCCCCACTCACACTTGCTCTCTCTCTCTCTCTCTCTCAAAAGAAATAACTTTAAAATAATACTTTATCGCTGAAAAATGCTAATCATTATCTGAGCCTTCAGTGAGTCATAATCTTTTTGCTGGTGGAGGGTCTTGCCTGGATGTTACCGGCTGCTTTGGCTGCTGACTGACCACAGTGACGGTTGCTGAAGGTTGAAGTGGCTGTAGCAATTTCCTTAAGAAAGACAGCCATGAATTTTGCCTAACGAATGACCCTTTCACTTGAACACTTGAGGCCATTGAAATTGACCTAATTTCAATATTGTTGTGTCTCAGGGAATGGAGAGCACCAAGCAGAGGGAGAGAAATGGGGGAACAGCCAGTTGGTGGAAGAGTCAGAACACACACATTTATTAAGTTCACTGTCTTGATGTGGTTTGTGGTACCCCAAAACAAGTACAGAAGTAACACCAATGATCACTGATTGGAACTCAATATAACAAGTCTAATAATGAAGTTTGAAATATCATGAGAATTGCCAAAATGATACCTAGAGATACAAAGTAAGCAAATGCTGTTGGAAAAAATGGCACTGAGGGACTTGCTTGACATGGGATAGCTACAAACCTTCTATTTGTAAACATGTGATATCTGCAAAGTGTAGTAAAGTGAAGTGCAATAAAACAATGTATGCCTGTAATTGTGTATAATACTATAAAGTTGGTGTTTGAAATGCCTATGAATAGTTCTTTATAAACATTTCCAAAGGTTTTATATTTTTATTTTTACTCAATTTTTAATTGCTTAAAATTTATTAATCTTCTTGTGTAAAAGACATTTAAGTGACTGTTATCTTCAACTTGCTGAAAATACTAAAAGTATCACATATTTCTTTTGATTGTCAAAGTTTAAAAGATTCAAATGCATTTATAAAACCATCTGCAATGCTCTATGCTGAATTAGTAAATTAATGCTGCACACTAATTAAGTGAGCTGAGTGTTAGCATTGCTCATATGAAATACCTACATAATCAAACAAAAGTATATGAGATAATACATATTTGTTACTAAACACTAGTCTTTTTTAAATACTTTAAGATTTGTTGCATATCTGCATTAGACAATAAAATAATTTTATAGATAGCATTCTATAAATATGATGGCTTTGATCCTCTGATCTTCTAGTTTATAATATTCAATATCTTCCAATTTTTGATTAAATTTAAAGATATCTGAAAATAAACATTAAAATATATCATTATAATCCATTTCCTGCGTGAACATATGTTATTTATATACCTCTAACAGCAACTGCAGTCTACAATCTATTTTGGGTGTGATGTGATCAGTCTGCCCATTCAAGTTCTTATTATTTATTGATGAGACAATTTTCAAAGTATTACACATTTTCAATCATATAAAACTTTTATCACAGAAATGTATGATACACACTTTTTGAAATGAAATGTAAAATATTTCCTCAAAAATGACAAAATAAAAAAATTTAGATTACAAAGTGCATAAAAAATTTATAATCACCATTGTGAGAATAAGAACCTTAACTATTGGCTTACCAAAATATCTACCCCATACCAAGTGAAACAAACTAAAGAAACAAAACATAGAAGAAAATATCAACATTGAAAACAAGATACTCCAACTCACTCACATGTCATGTGAGTTCAGCCCAATTATAAAATAAACCACCATGCTGACTCCCCTAGCATGACTCATCTTAGGCTATTGCTCTGTGGGGCCATCTTCCTTATTCTGCTCTGCTCTGACTCTGATATCCCACCCCATGGAAAAGTTCTCTCACCCAGCTCTCTAACTTCATGCAGTAGTCCACCCTCCTCCATGTGGGTACCATTTTCAGTTCAGTCAGCCTCTGACATTTATTGTAACCTACCCCTTACCCCTAGCCCCTCATTGGTAAATTATTTGCCATCCTTAGCCGGGCTAGTCATGTGGAAGACATTTTTACTTCACTTCATCACTGACCCCATATCCCAAGCTGTCTCCCCAAGTGGACACAAGTGTTTTCACTCTCCTTGGGGCTTGCTTTCCTCTACTGGATAAGGTTGCCATTTGTAAATACCTTTCTTAGCCTTCTCCAGTGTGGACATAGGAATCTTGGGACCTCACGTTTCTCTACAACTAAGCACGGTCAGCTACCTTGTATGGCCTCAACTAATATGTTTAGAATTGAGTTATTCTTGATTGGATGATAGTAATATATCAATACTAATTTTCAGGTTTTGATGATTGTTTTGTGGTTATATAAAAGAACGCTCCATAACACAACCATGTCCCATGTACCACTAAATGCCCCAGAAACCACCAAAATACTTGTTTTCTCTCCTCCCCAGCAGTAATCACCTAAAATCTGAAATTCCAGCTTCTAATCTTGTGTATTCAAACAAATTCAAACAATGAATTTCTTGTAATTGTTAATACATTCATGGATAACGAGCCACAAAGCTCCAACTCATCTTTTTGTAGGTCTCTTCTCTCCAGAATTTTAGCCCTTCTGGTCCATCTTGCTTTATTAGTTTTAAATGTCTCTAAATAGGTAACTTTTGTGGAGAAGTTTTGGCTTTTTAAGTTCCTTTAAATGGGAATGATGGTTTCCTTAAGTTAGTCCATGCAGCCTAAAAGTGGAAGTCCCATTTTCAACAAGTTTGAACTCATTTCACCTCATTATGACTTGGCCTCTTAAGGCTTGCAACACAACACTGTTTTATGCATCATGATATATATACATTAACTGTCAACAAAATCCTACCTTTCAGAAAGATGGAAAATTTTATAAAAGTAAAAGATAGCATGCTTCCAACTTTATTTATGATGTGATACTAAACCAGCTTTTTGGTGGGAGGTGGGGTCAATCTTGGCATAACTCACATCAAATATACATATTGCAAATAAAATAGAAATAAGTTAATGTACATCGGTACACCTTATTGGCATTGTTTTAAAAGCTGTGTTCTTTTATTTAAATTAAAAAAATGATTTACATAATTAGTATATCCCAGTTTGGCTTCTCTCTCTCCTAGGCTTCCAGATTTGGCAAAGAAACAAACTAACAAATGTCGCATATGCAGACAAATTTGAATTTCATGAAATAATTGGGACATACTTATTTTTTTGAGCAGGGGAAGGGCAGAGGAAGAGGAAGGGAGAGAATTCCCTTCCCCTGATGCCCCTCCCCTGATGCCCCATCTGTGATGTGGGGTTCCATCTCACCACCATAAGATCATGACCTGAACCATTATCAAGAGTCAGGTGCTTAACCAACTGAGCCACCCAGGTGCCCCTAATTGGGACATACTTAAATTTTAAAACTGTATTTTGTTTAACTGAAACTTAAATGTAACTAAGTGTCCTACATTTCATTTGGCAAACCTACCCCCTCCCTACAGCCAGGAATATATGCTGTTCAGAGCAAACAAGTGGGTATTTCCCAGTCAATTTATATTTAAATAGAAAAAAATCAGAAAAAGCTGACAGTTAATCAACCTGAATAATAGAGAATAAAAATGCCACTGTGAAGAATATAGTAGGACTTCCAAGACTTTAAGGATCAATAACTTGTCAGGAAGACCCTATGGAAAAAAAAGTTTAGCGTGTCTAATAAAGCAAACAGCATTATATTGACATCTAATGCCAAGTCTTACCTCATTTGCGGGTGGTTTAAATATGCTTTAGTATAAACAGGAACGAGTTCTGAAGCACACTCTAATTTGACACTCAGAGACTGAAGTGAGTGAGCATACAGCCTAGCATGAGGATGAATGGGCAGAAGTAAAAGCACTTTCTCTAAGGTTGTAGTGTGTTAATTACCGGAAGAACTGGCATGAAATAAGTTGACTTAGTCGGTGGACAGTTTAACTGATTTGTTTTTCATCAGCTATGCTAAGTCACAAAGTTGTGGTTTCCTTGAGTCTGTTAAGTAAAGACACTGTGTATCAAACAATTTTGTACTCGAAGGACATTTAGGTTAGTCCATAAAAATTAGTTTCTCTTTATGGTGCCACACTTTGCAAGAGAAGATGTTAAAATGAAAATTCATGGAACACTCTGATCGTGAAATCTATTCTTGAGCATACTGTTAAGGAATTTTTTTCCTATATTCTCAAGAAATGAGAATTCCTTAAAGACTTTACCTCCTTTATAGCTATTTTTTTTAGTTCATTTATTTTTATGCACTTTTCAATTTCCTATGGCATATTTTCTAATTGTTTTCCTCACTATTATACTTCCAAATCCCAACATGCCCTGATGCATCAACAAGTGAATGCCCTTCCAACTTACTGAGAAAATACACAAGCATGAAATTCCCATCTTCCTCTCTCTCCACTTGAAAATATATATGCAATAAAATCCTTTTCTCTCTCCTACACTTTAATGCTCTGCATAGTTTCCACAAGTGGCAAATGAATGTAGGAGAGTTATAAAGGCATAAAGTATAAGATATAAGATTTAATAAATGTTAACATTTGGGGTAGTTAATACAAGGTATCATTATTGTATTGTAACAAGAAAGAATAGTATTTGATGTTATATTCAGATGAGAAACTATCACAGTTTAAACGACTTGCCCAAAGTTACACAGAAGAAATCAAAATTGAATTTAGGGAATTTAAAATACCTAAGTTTATGCGGCACCTGGGTGGCTCGGTCAGTTGGGCGTCCAAATTCGGCTAGGGTCATGATCTCGCGCTTCATGGGTTTGAGTCCCACATCAGGCTCTGTGGGGGATAGCTCAGAGCCTGGAGCCTGCTTCAGGGTCTGTGTCTCCCTCTCTCTCTATCCCTCCCCTGCTCACACTCTGTCTCTGTATCCCAAAAATACACATTAAAAAAATTCTTTAATGAAAAAATAAAATAAAATAATACCTAAGTTTACTCAGACGTCCCTGAACACACTAAGTATAGATTCCAGGGTCTAAATGCTAGATTTAACCAGATTGAAATCTGGGTCTTTCATAACCTCTGCATTAGAGGAACACTGTCATGTAAATGAGCATAAAGAATAAAGAATGCTGTAGGAACAAACCTCTAAGTCCACATATCTTATATTAAGTTCTATTAAGCCACTGTGCAAAGACACGGAGTTGTTAATTAATTCAAAGATTATTTGCTCATCAAACTAACATGATTAAGCATATAAACTATGTAAGATACCTGAATAAAATGCATGCTTGCCTCTCAGGAAGGTAATGGAAGAAGAGAGAGTAAAGGAATTTACTCTTTTTTTAACAAATTTTTTTTTTTTAACATTTATTTATTTTTGAGACAGAGAGAGACAGAGCATGAACAGGGGAGGGTCACAGAGAGAGGGAGACACAGAATCTGAAACAGGCTCCAGGCTCTGAGCTGTCAGCACAGAGCCCGACGCGGGGCTCGAACTCATAGACCGCGAGATCATGACCTGAGCCGAAGTCGGACGCTCAACCGACCAAGCCACCCAGGCACCCCGGAATTTACTCTTAAAGATACTTCTCTAGCCTTGATAACCTTCGGTCATGTCAAGAACCTATCCACACACCTGAAAAAAAAAAAAAGCTCACATTTAATAGTAGTGAGAAAACATTGTACCTATGCCTCAAGCTTTGACACACAGAATATGAAAATCAAACTAATAATTTAACGTGCTCATGATAAAGAGCAGATCTTTCACTTCTAGGACTTCGTACTTAATGTTACCTCCACCTGGAATTCTTCTTCCTCAGATGCCCGTGTGGTTCCTTCTTTCCTTCACCTTCCAGGTTAGAGCTCTAACATCACTCTGCTGAAATCGGAGCTGTCACCCCCACAGTTTTTATCTCCCTCTTCTGAAACACTCATTTTTACTATTTACTGCATATGTACTATTTTCATTGTTATTTGTTATTGTCTGTCTCTAGCATAAAAGCTCTATAAACACAATATTTTTGTCTCTTTTTTATCCACAGCTATTTTATCGGCATCCTTGAAAAGTGTCTAGTATAAAATAGCTCCTCAATAAAGACTTAAGTTGAATGAATGCTTTGGAACGGGGTGGGGGAGGGGGGGTAGATTTAGAGGACATACAAAAATAAGTCAAAGGAATTTTATTTTTTTTTTTAATTTTTTTTTTCAACGTTTATTTATTTTTGGGACAGAGAGAGACAGAGCATGGACGGGGGAGGGGCAGAGAGAGGGAGACACAGAATCGGAAACAGGCTCCAGGCTCTGAGCCATCAGCCCAGAGCCCGACGTGGGGCTCGAACTCACGCACCGCGAGATCGTGACCTGGCTGAAGTCGGACGCTTAGCCGACTGCGCCACCCAGGCGCCCCTAGTCAAAGGAATTTTAAAGGAAATTTTTCATTAGTTGATTAATTAAATGTAATACTTAAAATCCCCCCAAAAAAGAGATTTACAAGCAGTCGATCTTGAAAACTGCAATGACAAGAGCAACCAGGTTTTAACTGCATCCTATTCACTCCACTGACGAGGAAGGGTTTCCTGCCTTGGGGGTATAAGATGGCGGAACACAAAATACCTGACCGACAGCAGTTTATTAGTCCTATATTCTCCCATCCCAGGGGAAAGGGACACTGCCTACCACTCAGGCAACACAGAAGTTATACTTGGGAACCACGTAAACAACCAGGGACCGTGGGGGACAAGTTTTGTACCACCAAGAAAGTGACGTCTTCCCTGGTCCCCACAGGAGGTTGTGACTGGCTTGTCTGAATAATTTCATGGGCGGCCAGAGACTCGAAACCCAGCTTCTCAGAAGCTCTGCCTTGTCTCTGGTAAGGAGGGCTGTTTGGCTCTGGGACTTCATCCATAGGACCAGAGAGGTGAGGAGAGCTTGTGGTTAGGTCATTCAAGGTCCTGCGGATTTTACCAAATATCAAGGCAGCATATGTGACTGACATTAAATTTAGACCCTACACAAGCTCATATTGCAGATAATGTGTGTTTTATCTTCAAGGGAGGAAAAGTTCAGGGGTGGGATGGGATAGGAAATTTTAGTGTCCCCTGGGCTGTTGTCAACTGTGGATACTTCATGGCCAGTGGCTTACACTGAACATGTCACAGTTGACTGCTATTAACTCAGATCTGAGGATGAAGGAGGGAAGAAGGAAACAGACCTTGCCAACTAAAGGTAAAAAGAAAAATTCTGCAACCTTGTTTATAGAGAAAAAAACTGTTATTTCCTCTACAAAGAAAAAGGCAGATTGTCTTCAGACTTGTTTTTAACACTAATGCTAGAAGGAATAAAGCAATGACTACTGAGTTTCCAGAGGTGAAAAATTAAGGCTTACCCACACATTTTAAAGCCCAAAAGATTTTTCTTTTTTTCTGATGGAGACAATGGAAAATAATTATATATGTTATTAAAATTATATATATCATTTTTGAAAATATGGCATCTTTTTTATGCTTACAAAATAAGTATTTAAAAATAATGCTCTGATGAAATCGATATTTAATTAAAATAAGCAGCTAAAAATGGGGAAAATGAGTTATTCAATGAAAGATATTGAATGAAATAAGTTAGACATAGAATAATGTACATGATTACAAAACACAAAAAAATTACATAAAAGGTTTTAATATCCAGCATTAGATCACCTGACAAAGAAAAGAATCAGAAAACTAAACTTACTAAATTAAGCATTTTACCTAGGATACAGTCAATATACATATGCAAAACCTTAATTATATTTGAATAGTTAAAGCAGGTTTTAAAGTGAATATAAAATATGTGTTTATAGGTATAGTTAGATATTCACCATTACATATGATCATTTATATGTATATGAAATATGAGCTTATATAAATATTACACACTGCCATTCCTGAAATAAGTACATCTCAACATTAGTATCTATATCAGTTGGTATAGGATTAGGGGTCATTTTATTTTTGTAATATAGTTTTCTAAACTTCCTGCACACATTTAAATAAGAGGTATTTTTTTTTAATTTCACAAAAGCAGAAAACATATTTGCATCTTTGAAGAATTCCTGCAAATATATTTAAAAACAAGTCATTTTCTTCATCTGCTCCCTTAATTTTTGTTCAAGTCCCTTCTGCTTGAATTCTTAAATCTGTTGGCAAGAGGGTTCGCTTATTATGCCCCTGACAGAAATGTTCTTGGTCGAAGATCAATATTATTCTCTTCATTATCCCTCTGCTCTTTTGATCATTGGATCCCAGAGGAGAATCGATCCCCACCTCCACTTGCCCCAGTACCCAAAATATACATAACTCCAAATTCAAAAGTCTGTTTTCAAAATTCCAAGAGTTGCTGTCATTAACTAATGGTAGGTGAAGGGGGCTGGGGGTAATGAAACATTAAGAATGGAGTATTTCCAGGTAAAAAGAGCTGACTCAGGATCTCTAGGGAATAACTGCTTTTCCAAAGACTCTTTTCCTCATCTCATGTTTGCTTGCATGACTTGGTACTTAGCTCGGAGATGCCTATTTGAATGAAATGTGTTATTTTCACAGTTTGTACATTGTGAGAAGTGCTTCTCACCATGTGAACCTCACTTCATTGCTGTGCTTGGAAGTTTTAAAAATACAATTTTTTAAATAAATAAGCACTCTCTCAAATATTCTTGAAACACTTGCTCTTTTTAATCTTCATTTTTAATAATAAAAAAAAACCCCACTATGATCCTAGCAAGACTGACATTACCTGTAAGGTTTTACTAAAGTCAACATTCTGTTTTAGCCAATAATTAATTTACTAATGACCATACGTCCCTTTGATACAGAGTATAAAAAACTTCCTTTGGCATTATTTTTTTCATAATTTATTAGCTGTCTACATACTAATTGGTAAAACAAATCAACGCAGTTCCCGGTTCAATGGCTGAAGTGACTGTGTAAAGCAGTCAAAAGCAGCCAGGCAGAAAAGAAGAGAAAGAGGGACGACTTCAGATGTAAAATGTAGGATTTTTTGTGAAACTATTTACACTATTTCTAATATGTATTAGGGTCAGTTGTTAGGTCACCATTAGACAATTCTAAAGATGAACTATGAGGCCCCTCTGATTCTCCTGGAAACTGCAGAGGATTCAGAACTCCCATTTCCCCAGGAAATGCTGATATTGATATTCTTTCCACAATTTAATAGGAGTAAAAGTCAGAATTATTGGTAAAGAGAAGATAAAATGAGCTATTCCATACAAAACCACTGTTCACCACATTAACATATTCTTTTCCATTTGAAAGGATAAAACTAATTATACCCATAATCCCTATTGTCCAGGCAAATACCCTTTTGTCTATAGGACTTGAAGTGCCCACCCACAATGTAGACAAACAAGATGAAATCCACCAAATGTCACCTCCACTTTACTCATCTCTGTCAATATGAAATTGAAAAAGCTCTCTGCACACTCATTAGCTTCTAACCTCTTATTCCCATCTGTCCAATTCGTGAACTCAGCTCATTAGTCTTCTCCTCTCTCCAACCTCTCCTCCCAGTTTATTCCCTGGAATGTCAGTTCACCAAGTACTATGTACCCTCAAACACATTTCTGAATTTCCCCTTTGCATCTATTCCTTAAATAAGGCATATTTTACCCCCTCGGAATATATCATTTCCTGTAGTCTTTTCAATTGGAACGTTTTTTGTTTGTTTGTTTTGTTTTTTCACATGCCATATATCTTAAATTTGAGCAGAGAATTGGTGTTCTCCTTACTCTTCATTTTTGCTTCTGGATCATTAATTCTTCTCTGTCTTTGGAATTCTCAATATTTAGCCACATACCTGCTCTATACTTGCCCTTAGTGATCCTCAACCACAGTCTCAGGCATTATCCCCTTAGTTACAGACCTTATCAGATAGCCCAGAGCACTTAACTTCCACTCCATTCCTCTCTAGGATATTTCAATGCTCTGTGGACCTCATCTTTCTCCTGAAGATCCTAACATATTCAATTCTAAAGAATTTTCCTTTATTTTACACTATTACAGGTACACTATTATATTACACTATTATATGTGCATGTTGTCATTATCATAAGATGAACTATCTTTTGAACCAATTCAGACTTCCTACTATAACATTTCCCCAACATCAGTAAGAAGTCAAATGTATTGATCTTGCAAATCTTTCTATGTGACTTTCAAGTTATTTAAGTTCTGTATGTCTTTGTTCCCTCATCTGTTGGATGAACATAACAATATTACTTTTTGATGGATTTGATGTAAGGAATAAATTAATCCATCCAGATAAAATGCTTCAGCAATTCCTGGAAGATAGTAAATGTGCATTAAATATTAGCAATCACTATTATTAATGTTATGATAACTTTCTAATCTTCACTATCATTTTATCATTCTTTCTGTTCTTAATTTATTTAAGGATCACTTTCCTCTCATGGGCACTCGATACCACCCAAAACATCTTTTATTTTATTTACTTATTTTTTCCCCTTGGCCTCTATGCTTTTCCAACAGGATGGAGTCAATTTCATTCTACTACAACATTCCTCAATCTCTGGCCCCCATCTCATTTTCAACTGGTGTGTCTGAAAAAAAAGAGAAGGCATCTTTCTGCCATCAAATTTATAACTCATCCATAGTTGTAAGTATATGTATTCTTTTTCCTCCATTTCTTCACTTGTTTACTCTATTCTGTTTATTTCTCATTATCCCCATTATGTTCTCCATTAGGAAATTCAACTCTTTAGTGAGAAAGAGTCTTCTGAGTCTGTCTTCTGAATCTTTCCGCTTCTTAACAGAATCATATCCATATTCATTCAGACAAACTCCAGTACAGAGATGAAGAATAAAATGTCTTAAGGGACAAGTAAGTTATTTTCTAATTGTGACAAAGCCAGATGCAGGACAGGCAGTGATAGAGCTCAATGCAAACTCAAGAAGACATATTTCATTCTTTGAACACGCTGCTACCTACCAAACATACTTGAAGGGCAAACTCAGCCAGGAAGAGGCCAATTTATTCTCATATCTCCCAAAGTAAAAACAAACAGGTAAATAAGAATAAGATAGACATGTCCCTTTGCATATCTACCACTATCTCTATAAAAATAGAACACTTGAAATTTATGCCTCCAAAATGTCTTTTTTTGGTGACACTGGACCATTGTTATCTGTCTCTTATTTTGATATGCCCTAGACCTTGTCATTTTTTAATAATCAAAACCACTATTTACTAATTTATTCAAGTCAAAAACCTGGGAATCATACTTTACCTGTTACTTTCGCTTAATTACCATGTCTAACACAAAAACTTACTAGTGGATTCTACCTTAAAAATATATCTTACTAGATCAACTTCTGGCACGACAGTGTGAGGACCTCCGTTGATCTGCTTCCCATTGAAACTAGTGAAACTTATACAAATCAGCCATATAAAGCCCCTGGAAATGTTCCTAAGGATTAAAAGCCAATAAAGAAACATATACTCAAAGAACATCTTCAAAAATTGCTTAATAAAGGTGAGAGTCTGTGATTTTGAACCAACACCACTTCCTCTTTTCTTCTCCCTCCCCCTCATCTCAATGACGTGCCAGCTCCACTCCAGCCTCCACATGGCCAAGACCACAATGATCTATCTCTTCCCAGATCTTAGAGGGATTTTTTCCTGGGAGCAATAAGGTGTCAGTGTTTCTGATCCAGCCTCCAGCTAGATGCACTAAGTCTCAGATGAGGTCATAAAATAAACTTCAATAAGCTTAGAAGAATATAAAGTATTATTTCCTTTATATATGGAATCTAAGAAACAGAACAAATGAATAAATGACAAAATAAACAACAACAAACAGAAACATATTCATAAGGCCAGAGAACAAACTGGTTGTTACTGGGCAGGAAGAGAGGGCAAGGATGGGCAAAAAAAAGTAAAAGGGATTAAGAAATACAAGCTTCCAATTATTATTTTTTAAACAATTTTGTTAATGTTTATTTATTTTTAAGACAGAGAGAGAGAGAGAGAGAAAGAGAGAGAGAGAGAGAAGCAGAGAGAGAAGGAGACACAGAATCCAAAGCAGGCTCCAGGCTCTGAGCTGTCAGCACAGAGCCTGTTGTGGGGCCCGAACCCACGAACCGCGAGATCATGACCTGAGTCGACATCGGGCACTCAACCGACTGAATCACCCAGGTGCCCCGCTTCCAATTATTTTTAAGAGATGGGGAGGGGTAAATAAAAAAAGAAAGAAATGGTAAACTACCAAATAGGAGAAAATATTTGGAAAAAATTATCTTTGGTAATGGTTGCACATATCTGCAAATATGCTAGAAACAATTAAATTGTACATTTTAAATTGATAAATTATAAGTATGCAAATTGTATCTCAATAAATTTGCTAAAAATACATATTAAATATATCTACATTTCTATCCACAGCACAATCCATGCCACTGTCCTATCTTACTTAAAACTGTAGTATCCCTGTAATATCTTCTTTTACTTATATTTTGCCTACCCCAATGATCTCACTACACAGAAGAGTGCATTTTAAATAAATTTTAATTAAAAAATTTTTTTAATGTTTATTCATTTTTGAGACAGAGAGACACAGGACATGAACTGGGAGGGTCAGAGAGAGAGGGAGACACAGAATCCAAAGCAGGCTCCAGGCTCCGAGTTGTCAGCACAGAGCCTGCCGAAGGGCTCGAACTCACAGACCCCGAGATCATGACCTGAACAGAAGTCAGAGGTTTAGCTGACTGAGCCACCCAGGCGCCCCTAAATAAATTTTAATTAAATCACATCACATTGATGCTTAAAACATTTCAATGACTTCTAGTGACATCTAGAAGGGAATACAATCTTCATAAAATAATTATTAGAGCCATATATGATCTGACTTCAACGTAACTTTCCAATATCATATCAAGCCATTCTTCCATTTTGTTCTTTATGTTTGAGATTACCTTCTTAATCTTTCACTATGGCATGCTTCATATCCTCCCCCTTGCCTCTTCTTCCTGGATGCCTGCTCAGTTATGTTGGTATTTTTCCGATTTCCCAGACAGGGCTCCCCTGATCACACAATTTGAATTAGCTTCTCATTTTATATTCTTGTTAATATACTGAAAATTAATGTACTTTGTAGACATATTTTAATATTTGATATTACTTTTAAATGTCTATCCTATTAATTGATATAAGCAGCCTATTTAGAAGGCACTTCCATATCCTCAAAAGCAGGGTGGGGGGCAGGATTGAGGGAAGGGAAAGAAAAAGAAGAGAAAAAAAGACGAGAAGGAAAAGAAGAAAACACTGGACAAAATACTAATTCTAGACCTAGGTAAAGGAGGTAAGTAAATACATGCAAGCACACCGAACCATGCTTTCAATTTCTTAGTACATATAAATTATTTTAAAATAAGGGATGGGAGAACTGAATTCCTACTTCCATAACCCCAAGACTGTAAACTTCAATGGAAAGGCACAAAGTTACTAAAATAATGTCTGGCTTTTAATAGGCGTCTAAAATGTTTGCTTAATAAGTGTATGCACATTATTAAAATTCTATTATTTATGGATTGATGTAAAGTCAATTTCCCTCAGAATATAGAACCAGGAGATTTTTGTCCCTCTTGAATTAAAGGTATGTTCCCGTAAATCAAGCAATATAAACTAAATTTGACATCATGACATCATTTTTTCTGATCAACCAAGGGGTTTAAAATGAAATGTAATCATGAAATTCAGGGTATGTATTAACTTAAGTTCATGATCAAATATTTCCTCATTATTTACCTTGTTTTATATGTATATATCATCATTATTTTGATTTTATGCTTCTATAAGCAGATGAACTATGGAAAATGCTATTCCAATGGTTCATGTTGTAAAATAAATTACCTAAAAACTCAGTGCCTTATAACCACTTTATTTAGCTCAAAATTGTATAGATCAGAACTTAAGGAAAGTGGGCAAGACTGCATAGGATTGTTATCTGTTGTAAATGGTTCTGCAATGTGAAGGTTTGCTTTGGCTGGACTTTCAAGATGATTTATTCTGAACTGGCAGTTCAACCAGACTATCAAGCAGAGTGCCTATATATGATCTCTCCAAGATCTTAAAATATTCCTTCTTCTTACACCATAGCTTAATTCTTCCAGATGAAGCTTTTTAAGAGGCTCCTAAAAGTTATTTCCCTTTTATAGCTGGATTCATGGAGGAGTCATTTAAGACTCTATTCCTCCAACTTGAGTCTTAAACTTAGCAGTAAACTATCTACTTTCTTTTTTAAGTCAGTTGGAAGAGGGTGCGTGGTGGTCAATGCTTCTGTCAGCTTCAGCACCTTAGACTTTTTGCCAGAGACCATTAGGCTCAGCACGAAGCATTGCCTTCCCTTTCAAGTCCAGAATCTCTTTTCCATCATTATCACATCTTGCAAGAGACATCCACCAGGATCCTCAGTCTCCCTCCAACCTCCCCAGTAATCTTTACTACAGTGTCTTGAATGGCTTTCATGGATCTGACATCAATATGAACTGAAGTGTATTTTCTTTCATAGAAATATAGAAAAAGACTTGGGGGCTGGGGACATTGAGGAAGTTTTAAAATCAGAGTTAACTCTCATTGGTATCAGTAGAGTCTCAGGGGTTCCCAAGTATGTTCCATTGGTGTTTGAAGAGAAAAGTAACTGGACAGAGGAAAGAGCCAGTGGGTCTTTTGAAATTCTACCTCAACCATGAATTGGGGTATTGCATAGGTCTTTTCAAGAAAGGCTTCTGCTACTAATTTTCTAAAACTGCTAACATACATAATATTCCAATAAATCAATTTAGTTTTCAATGTAACATTGATGTTACTTGTCCAGAAGTAAATAACCCTGAGGAAAGAGTTCATATTTCATTACTCTTTTGATCCTGTTTATAGAGATTTTAATGCTTAGCTGTGCATCTGGTGTTGCAAAGGGAAATGCTGTTGAGATACACTGTTTGGCTAAGTCATTTAACCCAACACTTCAGGTTGGCATTTTGCACAGCTAATACTTTAAAGCTGATATTTCACAAAAATATCTTTTAAAAAAGATGTCCTCTCCGTTATATACTTTTTGTAAAGGTTAAGTGCACCGTGTTTCACTTTTAAGGTGATTCTTGAATTGATAACAAAGTTACTCCCTTGTTTTAGAGATGTCAACCATAATACATGGTTCATTAAAAAATGACCCCCTGGTCTTTCTTGCTCTTAATGTCTTCCTTTTGGTATTTGAAATAAAAACCTGTGCTTGACTCCCTCACCTGAAAAATTTATTGTCATTGACTTTTCTATGTAAGAATTAAGCAGTATAATTCATCTCTTTGTACACCACCTAAAATGATTTATTTTTCTGTATAAGTTAAACCAATTGCTGGTTGAGGTTAGATATGCATGCTTCTTCTAGTTGTTGTAGTTGTTTTTATATATGCATGCTTCTAAATATCTGCCTTTGACCAACCACAGAAGATAACTCAGTGCAGAACATAATGTACTGTTCACCTCCGATAATGTGAAAATATGTATGTTTGCTAATTTTGGTAGTTCAGATGACATTAGATTATAAGTAATGGTTTATTTATTTTGTAAGGTGCAATCAAATGAAATGTTATACAATTATGTGAATAGTATATAGATTTACTGTGACGTTCCCTGTTCTTAAATCATTGAGTAGTAGATGTCTCCAATTACACAGAAAAATTCAAACACACGTACACACACACAGACACATACACATGGACACACACACACTGGTTTAAATAAATGACTTTGAGAACTTTAGAATTCAATCTTAATATGCATACAACACATTGACTTCGGAGTTTTTCAATAATTCCAGCTGAGTGATAGATTATGTCTCCTTTAGGTCCTGAAAATGAATGCAAATTAATGCATTCACTAAAGCAAATTGGTATTAAAGCTTTATTTTATTTTCTTCGTCTGCACCTGACAATACAAAAAAAAAAAAAAAACAACTCTCTTTTGAACCCTGCATCGGTGTGTTTATGGTATGTGATTTTAATATTGCTGTTTTTCTCTTTTGATCACTGATTGATCCGATTATGATCGGTTGTATTTGTGTACCTTTGAACAAGTATAGATGACAGAAACGATTCCTTACAGACTTTGTCACTACGTACATAGTGAATGTGAACTTTGGTTAGTGTCACATTCAAAGGATACTTCCTAATCAGTGAAAGCATCAGTGCGAACTGCATCGCCTTACCTGAGAGCCTAAGAAACCAAGACTCCTACCCAATAACTCCTTTATCGTTTCTCCTTCCCAATCCTTGCTTAGTCTTCCTCTGTTCAAAATACTTGATACTGCAAGAAATCTCCCATTTCTCCACATCAAAGAATATAGTGAGTTTCTGAGCAAAAATTGATAAAATTTCTTCTCTAAAGTATTTTATTCTCTAAAGTGTTTATTAACAATAAATGTGTGTCTTTTTTTTTTTTCTTTTGAAACCAGAACAACAGCAGTTTTTAAAAATCTGTGTTTTCTACCGTGTAGACAGGTCTGCCGTCACTCTTTTGGCTTTTGATATACCCAGCCATGTTCTCCCCCACTCAAAACTGCAACTTTCTCTCCAATTCCAAGTGCAGGGTGCAAAATAATGGACTCTATACTTTGTACTCTCTTAAGCAGCATTTGCATGGTTAAATGCAATTCTGAAAAAGTGAGGATAAAAAATACAGTATGTTTAATATTTAAGAATATTGGAAGTCTTTATGTTTTATATACCATCACACGGAGGAAGGGGAATATTAATGTTGGCTTCACATATACTTTTCAAATGGACAATATACATCAGAAATAACCTTTCAATTATCAGCCACAGTTAGCTCCATGAAGAACCCTGACTATTTGGCTGGGTTTGAAGCAGTTCTGAAAAAAAACCCTTCCTAACCAAACAGCTGGAAATTTATTGCTTTTTCACTTTTCTTAAATGACTTTCACACCAAGTCTCATCTCATCCTAGTAACCACAGTGGGATTTTATATTTTATTTTTTTTTTGCTTCAAGTAAGCTTAGATATCTTAAAATTGTAAACAGTTATTTAATTACTCAATTTTATCCTGTCTTTTGACAAACTTCTTGATAGTAATAAGCAATAACATATGATAAATAATTTTACAAGAAATAAAATCCAGTATAAATACTCCAAAACAACATTGACCAGCCAACATTATTCCTCAGAACAAAAGCTCATATTTGAAATAAATGCACTTATGAAAAAAATGATAACTAAAAAAAATATGCCTAGAGAAATCTCCACATGAAAACCAGTTCTGCATCAAATCGGTCATGGAATCTTCCCTGCTAAGTTGTTGTGGCTCTTGCAACAGAATGAAACTCAGAGACAATCTTTTGGATAAGAAAAATTAGATTAATGGATGGTTTTCATAAAAACAACATATCCTTAACAACTGAGGCAAATCCCCAGATACTCTGAATTATTAGATGTTGATCAAACATCGGCACATGTAACCAAAATGTTGATATCCTAACGGTGGTATAATGACAAAAATTCTAGACCGGGAGCTAGGAAAGCTGATTCTGCCACTAATGGGACAGCAGGGCTCAATTTCTTCTGCCTATCAGATATCTGTCATTTCTAACTTTCTGTGAAATTCTGCATTTACATATTATGTACATTAAGTATAGCCAGAGAAATGAACAGGGATTCTAAATGCACATTTGTTTTTGTGAGCTATTGCTTTTGCGTGTGGATGCTTGTCAACATAGAAACAATTCCTGCCACTTAATATTCTTCCTACACAAATGAACAAGAGCCGGTACACCAATTAGGCTCTAAAAAAAAAAAAAAAAAATTCACGCTTATCTTGACTTGTAATTTTAGTTACTTTTAGGATTGAAATTGGTGATCTCAAATGTAGTAAATGAAATATTTTACCATAGCAAACCAAAACACGTTCCCCACCATGTATCGTTTATCTAATCTCTACCCCAAGTAGATTTTCTGAAATCATCAGAGGTGAAACAATAAATGGCTAAAGTATGCAATACACATCTCAGTGTTGGTTATAATAACAAAAAGGAATTAGTCTTCCTATTAGAAAATGGTTAAAGGGGCGCCTGGGTGGCTCAGTCGGTTGGACGTCCGACTTCGGCTCAGGGCATGATCTCGCGGTCTGTGAGTTCGAGCCCCGCGTCGGGCTCTGTGCTGACAGCTCAGAGCCTGGAGTCTGTTTTCAGATTCTGTGTCTCCCTCTCTCTCTGACCTTCCCCCGTTCATGCTCTGTCTCTCTCTGTCTCAAAAATGAATAAATGTTAAAAAAAATTAAAAAAAAAAAAAGAAAATGGTTAAAAAGATTATGATTTTTCCATATCATGAAATAATTCATAGGCATTAAATCACGGTTTTGAATCATATTTACTGGTTGGGAAGTGTTGAGAGTATGTTGTTAAAGAGATAAAGAATTCAAATTTTAGAGATAACAATGCCAATGGTGCAGGTGTGTGTGCATGTAAATACTCTGGACTTTGTAACAGTAGTGTATGTTTTTTACAATTTTCCTAAACTGCTCTGCATGCTTCTTTCTGCATGATGCTTCAGTGTGGAGTTAGCTGAGCATTAGGGGGTGAGGTTGGAGGAAAATACAGCAAAGAACCTAGTTATTAGAAGGCAAGAGGTGAAGTGAGAAATGTGAAGCAGGGGTCCCTAGCAGGATGTGACAAAGGAGAAACCGTGATACATTTCTGCAACTTGTGAACAATCTCTTAGGGATATCAGCTATGCTAAAGAAGGATATGACAAAAACTGAAAATTCTGCATTTACTCAAGTTTGGGGACTCAGATAACATCAGTTACATATGATTGAAATGAGAGCTGGAGAACCTGGACTCGTGTGCATTGTATGAAAATCATGGAGCAGTTTTGACACCTTACTAGCTCAAAAGCAAAATGCTTGAAACATAATATAGCATTTTATCTATTGTCTCATTATAGCAATCTAATTTATGAAAGCTAGAATGTCCTCTTGTTTTCATTTCATGGCTTCCATTTATTTTCTACTGACTAAATGACAAGGTTTTGTCCCTAAATCATGATAAGTAACTATAAAACTTCAGTTTTTCCCTGATTTTACTGGTCATTTCTATTAAAAAAAAAGTTAACAGTAATTATTCAAGTAGACCTGGTCTAATCCTGGACTATATTTAATATGTTTAAAGCAAGTTAATATAAAAATACATTATGATATTTTTGATGTTCAGTTTTTGTTTTTAAACTTTTTTAAAAAGTTTATTTAATTTTTGAGAGAGAGTGCGAGCAGAGAAGGGGCAAAGAGAGAGAAAAAGAGAGGGAATCCCAAGCAGGCTCCACACTGTCAGCATGGAGCCAGATGTGGGGCTTGAACCCATGAAACTGTGAGATCATGACCTGAGCTAAGACCAAGAGTCGTATGCTTAAGCGACTGAGCATTCAGGCGCCCCTTGTGATGCCCAGTTTTGAAGGCTGACACATCTCAGTAAGGTCACCATAGAGTAGGACATAGGCTTTCAACCAGGAAATCCAGAATCTCACAGTTTCCTTCATCTAGTGATGGTCAGGTTCTAGAGAATGTGTTTCTGCTACTGAAAATCACAGGAAATTGAACTGTTTCATAGCAAATTTATTCATAAGCCTGGGTCAAGAATCACTTTGTTAGGTACTTACACACCCCTCTGTTAGCTCTATTCAGGAAGTAAATTCATACGTCAGCTGATTGCTTTCAACACGAAGCAAACACAACTGCAGATTTTCAATCATGATTTTAAAACACGAAACAAAAGAAAAACACTGCAATAGTCATTTGCCATTAGAAAAAACTTAGCATTTGCATTTTGCTGCATAAAGAATAAACCATTTTCTTTCTTCATTCTTTTCATAGAATCTATGAGCTTCCAACCTTCAGAAAGCCATGATTAAATATTACGGCACCTCATTTAATTTTATTTCCTAATTTCTTTTATTCCCGAATTTTTGCATATACTCTCTGTCCCAATTTTAATCAACGGTTCTTAGAGTTTCTTGAATAAACTTTAAGCCTCTTGTGTTACTTTCAGTTAGATTCAATTTTCTCCTGACTGACCTACTGCATTCACCTTTCACTCTTTTTAGATGCCATGCAGATGGCCTCTTGCCTTTCAACATCTGTAACATTTTTTCTCCAACCTATTTGTTTCTTGGCATCATGATATATTTGGACTTAGAATGAGGTACATGAGTAATTTTTCAGCAAGTTAGAGATCTTGAATATGTTTTTTATTTATTTTGCAAAACACATTTATTGCTTTATTGGCAGACATAGGAAAGTTCCTACAAAATAACGGTTGTCTACCTCCTATGCCTTTATGAGGCATATTTATCCTAAAATATTAATATCTATGACATAGTCTGACTTCATGTTTTACTATTTGACAGCTGATGGCCTCCCGGCCCCACCTCGCCTCTCTCCTTGCTATGGTCTGAATGTTTGTGTTCCCTGAAATTCATTATGATGAAATTTTTAACCCCAAAGATGATGGCTTTAGGACGTGCTGCCATTAAGACATGCTAAAGTCATGAGAGCGGAGCCCTCAGGGATGGGATTAGTGCCATATAAAAGAAACCCCACTCAGCAACCTAGCTACTTCCATAATACAGGCAGACCCAGTGAGAAGCCGCTGCCCAAGAACCAGTAAGCAGGCACTCACCTGACCATGTGGGCACCTTATCTGGAACTTCCAGCCTCCGGAACTGTGGGAAGTAAGTTCCTGTTGTTTATAACCCACCCGGTCTGTGGCGCTTTGTTACAGCAGCTCAAATGAACCAAGACACCCTTCTACCTCAGGTCTGGGTGAGCTGATAAGAAAGCCCATGAGCTCCCTGTTTTGCCTCTGAAAAGAAATTCAAACCTGACAACGGCTGGCTGACTAGTGGGAACTCCTCCCAGGTGTACTCTCTCGCCAAACTCACTCTCTGGCTCACTCAGCTGGGACCATCTTGAACCTGCCATGCTCTCCCCAGGTTTCCCTTTTAGGAGTAACAAATTATCTTGCCGCGTGGAGTCTCATCAGACTCAACATTCAACTTGTTAATTGGGAAGGAGCCTACCTCCGTGGGTGACTACAAAATACTTAAAAAGTGGTGCCATTTCCCTGTGTTTAAATGGCAATGCTAAATCACAAAAGTAGAAAGTCCCAAGTACCTGGAAAAATAGAAGTCGTTCTTCTAGCAAGGTTACCCAAGAAGTGCTATGAATTCACCTAAAACAGATCTCATTGTCCAGATTTCCTGTCATTTTAGCACTTGAGATATAAATTTAAAAGAATGGCCATGTACACATGTTTGGTGTGAACTTTTGAAGTGAGCCAAGAAAAGTATGTAGATATATTATTCTACGTGAAACAAATCCACATTCAGATTTGTAATAGTAACCACATGAATGAACTACACATTCTGTCACCTACTCCCTGTTTTACAGAAAAAGAAGACTCATAAATGGATTTAAATAAATCTATAACTTAATTACCAAAAGAGTTCAAATAATTGACTAGGTAGGTTACTGTCAGAAATTATTGAGGTTTTCAAAAAGTTATTGAGAAAGATAAAATTTAATTTATCAGATATACAAAAGCCTAGAAATTTCTAAATTTTGTGTTTTTTTAAATTTCTAAATCTTGGATGTGAAATTACACATCTGCATAGTTTTATATGAGAATTCATTAAAATAGGATCCATAGTGAAATATTTTTTCTTATTTTTGTTGTGATTAGATGTATACATTTGTATAATTGATATAAATCTTTCATGTGTTAGTTTCTTCATTTAAAAGGTATTAAAATCTATAGGACAGTTTTATATTGAAAATAAATTAAAATAATATAGTCGTTTTTTATGACTTGTCATGTGAAGATCTACATAATTAATACTTCTTCTAATCGATTTCCCCCCTTCCATATTGACTAAAACTATTCTCTTCTGTTTTAAATAAACTTGTAAATGGATTTTGATCTACTTTTTATTTTCCATTTAAAATTACATCTGGGGTGGGGGACACCTTGGTGGCTCAGTTGGTTAAGTGTCCGACTCTTGCTTTGGGCTCAGGTCATGATCTCATGGTTTGTGAGTTCGAGCCCACATCAGGCTCCAGGCTGATGGTGAGAAGCCTGCTTGAGATTCTCTCTTCTTCTCTCTCTGCCCCTTCCCTGCTTTTGCTCTCTGTCTCTCCCTCTCCTTCAAAATAAATAAATAAAAACCTTAAAAATTTAAAATTACATCTGGGAAATACGTTAACCAATTAGAATTTAAATAAAAACTTGAAATAATTAAATAGGTAAAATTACATCTGGGACATTGACTTTTATATCAAAATTTGTTTCACAGATTCTACCTTTACAATAATTCATACAGTTTTAAAATTTGATAGTCAAATTGGTGCCTGGTGTAATTCTGTGATGGAATTGCAATTTACTCATTGGCTGTACAGGGAACAGGTTTGTGTATTGATTCTAGATCCGTATTTACACAGGTTAAAAAAAATCACATTACACACTTGTTAAAAGTCCTAAAGTAAAACTCACACCAAGCAAAGAATGAATACTATTTTTAACAAAAAGAGAAAGAAAAATATAGAATCAATAAGATAAATGCTATACTTCCCAATCATTACTTTTTGTTGTACTTTGGAAGATGACTCTCCATCCAATAGAATTCTTTGTTGTGTCACCAATTAGTTTATTTTCCGAAACCTTCAATGACTTTGACTCCGTTCTAGGGCCTCCAGCCAACAGTAACAAACAAACAAACAAAAAATGTTTAACCTGTTACTTTTTCACTGTTGAGTTAGGGAATTGTTTCTTTAGCTCCTTTATTTTATCTTTATCAGATTTAAAAAAAAAAAAAATGTTAAGACCAAGCTGTCTGGGTAGTTGAATTTTAGACCTGCACCTGGTACTCACTAGCTTTATTGCTCAGAAGCTTCAGATTGTTGTCACTTGCATAAAGAATGCCAAACTAGATTTTTATCTAGAGACTCCCTCATCTTTAAAATTCTATGTATAGAGTCTTCATTATTTCTCCTCTACTCATGCATGTCAGATTATAATCTTTCTCTAAGGGGTAGAAAGAAGGAAGTAGAAACTATATGCAGCATTTTTTTTTTCTGTTAAATCTTGCACTTTCTCTAAAGAAAGACATTGGGAAATGTTATTTTTTCTCTCATTTATGAATTGACCACGTTAGCTAAAACTTGTTGTATTCTAAATCCTCATATACAATGTGTCTTTGCTTTTTTTTAATGATTAGCAACAACTTTAAACAGAAATCTTATTCAGGTTCAAAGATGTTAATGATTTACCAGAGAAGGGAGTATTTTGTTAAGAAATTTGCAAAGAGCATATTTTTAGAATCAGTCGGTGTCACCACACCATCTCACTGCGTTTCTTCTTGTTGATTATATGTGAGACAATGTAACATAATTCATAAAAGTGATTAAGATATTCTCATACTCTTATGGATAAGGTAAATATGTTTTGTCTGGTTGCTTGTTTTTTGTTTGTTTGGCTGGTTGTTTGTTTTTCAGCTCTAGAGCAGATAATCTATGAGTTAAAACACTGATTTTGTTGCATAGAACATCCAGGCCTTCAGAAGAGCCACCGGTTTACCCAGAGGGGTTAAAAAAAATAAACCTTTATGTTTAATTTTTTTTTTCAACGTTTATTTATTTTTGGGACAGAGAGAGACAGAGCATGAACGGGGGAGGGGCAGAGAGAGAGGGAGACACAGAATCGGTAACCAGGCTCCAGGCTCTGCGCCATCAGCCCAGAGCCTGACGCGGGGCTTGAACTCACGGAGCGCGAGATCGTGACCTGGCTGAAGTCGGACGCTTAACCGACTGCGCCACCCAGGTGCCCTAAACCTTTATGTTTAGAGAATTGAAAACAGTCAATATCAATGGCCAAGTTTGGATCTTTGAAAATTGAGAAAGGCTGGAGATCCTGAAAGTGACGAGGACCCGAAAGTGAGTGCCAGTGGGAGGTGACACCTCAAAGGGGAGAAGGAGGCACTTGGTGTAGTGATTGTACAGTTTTCATGAGGTTCCATGTGTCTGAGCTTTGCAGAGCCAGTGTGGAGATGATCATCTCGAGATGGGTCATCCAGATCAGGGCAAGAAGGCACCACGCTTCTAATACCACATATGTAAAAGTAGATTCTCCACCGTTTTCCTAGGGCTACATGAGCCTCTGGTTCTGGTATTTCACAATGGATAGAGACAGAGATCCTGTCAATGACAAATACTAGATTGTTGCCAATATTGGTAAGAATTTCAGATAATTTAGAGGGCGTCAGGGTGCCTCAGTCATTAAGCATCTGACTTCACTCAGCTCATGATCTCATGGTTTGTGAGTTTGAGTCCCACGTTGGGTGAGCACAAGTTTTGCTTTGGGTGAGCTGGAGCCCAGCTTCGGGTGAGTTCTGCTTCTCTTATGCCCTCCATCTCTCTCTCTCTCAAAACTTAATTACTTAAGGGGCGCCTGGGTGGCGCAGTCGGTTGAGCGTCCGACTTCAGCCAGGTCACGATCTCACACTCCGTGAGTTCGAGCCCCGCGTCAGGCTCTGGGCTGATGGCTCAGAGCCTGCTTCTGATTCTGTGTCTCCCTCTCTCTCTGCCCCTCCCCCGTTCATGCTCTGTCTCTCTCTGTCCCAAAAATAAATAAACGTTGAAAAAAAAATAAAAAAAAAAAAAACTTAATTACTTAAGAATAAATTAGAATGATTTAAAATAATTTTTACCATGTGGCATTTACTGACATCCAATTTCCCTGTAGTAATTTATAGATTTTACACACACACACATACAGCATCACTTCCTCCCAGGAAGTGTAATAAACGTGAGGGATATAACATTCAAGAGGACAGAATTCATGAAACTCTATTCCATTGAGAGAGATGGGGAGGGGAGATAATTTCAAATATAAAATAACCTCAGAAAGTGATAAATGTCATGAGAAAAATAAAACAAAGTCCTTTGACAAGTTATTCACTAGAGAAGATGAACAGGCCCTCAGAGGAGGTGCATGTAACCTGTGACCTGAATGATAAAAAGGGGTCAGCTTTAGGGATACCTAGTAATAATCAAGGAAGAAAAACAAGTGAATAAGGTCTGAGTGGGATCCTGTTCACATTTTAAGAATTGAATATATGCGAAAATGGCCCCAGGAATATTACCTCCCATCAGATTTCTCTTTCATTATAAGCTGCCTTAGGTTTCGTGGAAGGGTACAGCTGATTTTAGACTTTTCACATGGGATTATAGTACCTCTCATTCCCTTTTTGCCTCAGGAGAGAGGGGCATATATCTTCAGGATTCCCTAGTAGCTTAAATCTGCAGGAGTTCATAAGGCATCAGGAAAAACGTCCACATTCTAGAAAATATCAGTAAAAAATCAGTAAAAATACATTTACAAGAGTGATATATTTAGTTAAAGAAAGGACAAATCTTTTCAAGATACATTTATGGTTAGCCACATACCAAATGTAATAGTACCATTAAACTTAAGTAAAATTCTTAAAACAACAACAAAATTAAAAAAAAAGAAAACTTTCATCCATTAAGCACCTTCCTTTCCATTACCTAAAATCTAAGCCACAGGAAAGAAGGGTAAAAATCACCATGAAACACAGCTTATTTGAATAGAGCCAGTGGAACAAGAGGCACCAAATTTTTCATTAATTATCAAAGTGTGTTACCAAGTAATGCTGAATTAATTGCTCCGCTCTTATTTTGGATATTTAATCACCTTTCTAAGGAAAACAACTGGCAAAACATTTATCAATGTACCTTGAACATCCCTGTTTATGCATTTTTCTCATTTAGCTTCTCTAGATTATAAACATACCTATTTGCATTAAAATATCCCAAGCATTAGCTTTCCGTGCAAATAAGAACACGCTAGGAAATACACCATGATTCCCATGTGTGAGCACTATTCTCTGATTTACTTATCCCTGTTTTCTCTAGTGCTGACTCCTTGGAATTACTAGAAAATTAGGGTAGAGATTTCTCTCACATTAGTAAATGTAAAACTGATGTTTCTCTTAAGTAAAAGAATTTGTGAAATTTGCCAGCAGTCTCATCTCAAGTATGCAACCCCGTGAAATATTTTTTTTTATTTTTAATTGTGGTAAAATAAATATAGCAAAAAAGTGACCATCTTAACCATTTTTAAGCATATGATTCAGTAATGTTAAAGACGTTTAAGTTGTTGCACAGCCAGTCTCCAGCATATTTTCAACTTGCAAATCAAAACTTTATATTCATTAAACAACTCCTTCCTCTGGCCCCTGGCAACCATTGTTCTTTCTGTCTCTATGAATCTGACAGTTCTAGGTACTTCATATAAGTGAAATCATACAGGGCGTGTCTTTCTGTGACTGGTATATTTCAGTTAGCATTTTTTCTGATGGTTCATACGTGCTGTAGCATGTGTCAGATTTTGGGTTTTTTTAAGCTGAATAATATTCCGTTGTATGTATATACTACATTTTACTTATCCATTTGTGCACTGATGGACACCTGGGTGGCCACCACCTTTTGTCTATTGTGAATAATGCTGCTGTAAACATATAAACTCACGTCTCTTCAAGACCCTGCTTTCAATTCTTTCGGGTATATACCCGAAAGCGAAATTGCTAGGTTACATGATACTACTATTTTTAATTTTTTGAGGAACTACCATGCTGTTTTCCATTTTTATCCCTACCAAAATTGCACAAGATTCCGATTTCTACACATTTTTGACAACATTTGTTATTTCTATTGTTATCTGTGGTCATCCTAATGGATGTGATATGATATCTCATTGTGATTTTGATTTGTATTTCACTAATTATTAGTGATGTTGAGTATCTTTTCATGTACTTATTGGTCATTTGTATGTCTTGTTAGGAGAAATGTTTACTCAGAAATGTTTATTCAAATCTTTTGCTCATTATTTAATTGGGTTGTTTTGTGTTGCTGACTTTTATATACTATGGATACTAACCCCTTATCATGTTATTAGATTTATAACCTTAACAGGTAAATGATTTACAAATATTCTCTTTCAATGGGTTGCCTATTCAACCTGTTGTATTCTTAATGCACAGAAGTTTTAAATTTTGATGTAGTCTAGTTTATCAATTTTTTCTTGCCTGTGCTTTTGCTGTCATAGCCAAGAAATCATTATAAAGCCTTTCCCTGTTCTTTGTTTCCTATGAGTTTTATAGTTTTAGATCTTATGTTTAGTTTTTTTTTTATTTTAATTCCAATATAGTTAGCATACAATATTATATTCGTTTCTCGTGTGTAATATAGTGATTCAACAATTCCATACATCACCCAGGGCTCATTATAAGTGCACTCCTTAATCCCCATCACCCATTTCACTCATCATCCCACCCACCTCCCCTCTGATGATCTTCTCTATACTTACAAGTCTGTTGCTTGGTTTCTCTCTCTCTCTCTCTCTCTCTCTCTCTCGATATATATATATATCTCACCTCTTCTTCTTTTTTTAAATGTTTATTTATTTATTTATTTTGAGAGAACAAGAGCATGAGCAGGGAAAGGGCAGAGACAGAGAGAGAATCTCAAGCAGGCTCTGTGCTGACAGCACAGAGATTGACATGTGGCTCAATCTCCCGAACAGTGAGATCATGACATGAGCAAAAATCAAGAGTTGGACGCTCAACCAACTGAGCAACCCAGGCACTCCCACCTCTTCTTTATCTACTCATCTGTTGCACACTTGGGCTGCTTTCATAATTTCTCTATTATGAATAATGCTACTATAAACATAGGGGAGCAAGTATCCCTTTGAATTAGTGTTTTGTATTTTTGGGATAAATGCCCAGAAGTGCAATTACTGCATAGAATAATACTATTTTTAACTTTTTGAGAAACCTCCATAATGTTTTCCAGAGTGGCTGCACCAGTTTGCATTCAGACCAATAGTGTATAAGTGTTCCTATTTCTCCACATCCTCATCAATACTTGTTGTTTCTTATGTTTTTTTTATTTTAGCCATTGTAATAGGTGTGAAGTGATATATAATCAGTTTCAACAAAACTGATAAACCTCTAGCTAGACTCATCAAAAAGAGACAGAGAAAGAGAGAGAGAGAGAGAGAGAGAGAGAGAGAGGACTCAAATAAAATCACAAATGAAAGAGGAGAAATAACAACCAACACCACAGAAATACAAACAATTGTAAGAGAATACTCTGACAAACTATATGTCAACAAATTAGACAACCTGGAAGAAATAGATAAATTCCTAGAAACATATAACCTATAAAAACTGAAGCAGGAAGAAATAGAAAATTCAAACAGACATGATGAGCAAGGAGACTAAATAAATAATTTAAAACTTCCAACAAACAAAAGTGCAGGACCAGCTGGCTTCTCAGGTGAATTCTACCAAACATTTAAAGAAGAGTTAATACCTATTCTCCTCAAACTATTCCAAAAAATAGAAGAGAGAAAACTTCCAAATTCATTCTATGGAGCATGCATTAGCCTGATACTAAAATCATATAAAGACACCACAAAAAAAGAGAAATACAGGCCAATGTAGCTGATAAACATAGGTGTAAAACTGCTTGAAAAATACTAGCAAACTAAATCCAACAATACATTTAAAGAAATTATTCACTATGATCAAGTGGGATTTATTCCTGAATTGCAAAGGTGGTTTGATATTCACTAAGCAAACCACATTATATATAACATCAATAAGAGAAAGGATAAAAGACGCATGATGATTTCAATAAATGCAGAGAAAGCATTTGACAAATTAAAGCATCCATTTGTTATAAAATCCCTCATCAAGTTAGTTTTACAGGGAACATACCTCAACATAATAAAGGGCATGTATGAAAAACGCACAGCAAACATCATACTCAACTTTCCCCTACGGTCAGGAACTAAACAAGGATGTCCACTCTCCCACTTTTATTCAACATAATACTGGCAGTCCTAGCTATGACCATCAAACAACAACAACAAAAAAGAATAAAAGGCGTCCAAATTAGGAAGAAGTAAAACTTTCACTATTTGTACATGATATGACATTATCATGTGCAAACCTGATAGACTCCACCAAAAAGAAATCACCAGAAATGTTGAGATTTTTGATACACTTTTAATTTATTTTGTATATAATGTAAGGTAAGGGTCCAACTTCATTTTTTTTTTTTTGCATGTGAAGATCCAGTTTACCCAACACTATTTGTTGAAGTTTTTTTCTCCATTGAGTAGTCTCAGCACTCTCGTTCAAAATCACTTGACCAAATATGCAGGTGAAATACTTTAAACTACGTATAAATTATATTTTGGTCTCAGGTAACGTGTATTACCCTGATTAATGTGTTCAAATAATGACAAAATCTAAATAATGAAAAGTGAGGCTTACAACTTTAAAAAAAATATTAGGCAATTCTGAACATCTTAAAGTGATACTTTTTTCCCCACAATACATTTTTTCTAGTGTTTCTGAAGCTTAAAGTCAATGTCATGTCTTAAAGATTAATTGAAGGACTGAATCCATTGAAAATGGGAATCATGTACCTGAATGACCGAAGAAATATTACCTCTGTAAAATATTTGTTGGGGGTAACCAAATAAAAATAAAACGAAATATTACTTTCCATGTCTCCATCACAAGTGGTTCTGACACACTACTAGGGTATCCTGAAGATACCGAAGGCTGCTGTCTCAGCTGCCTGCTGTGTAGAGGCACGTGTCTTCACTACCAGTAACAGATTACAGGCTCAACCCGCACATCTTTCAGAAAAGCACTATCCTTGCCCCACTCCGTTTCAGCATATTAGCCAATTATCTGACACCCCCTCATCTAACGTTCAAACACACTTACGATAAACTAAGAATACACAGGTGGGATTCAGTGTGGAGCTGGTAGAATCTGAGTCATCTGCAAGCGTGCAAGAGGTGGTGTTTTGAGAGGAAACCACAGTGAACGGCAGAGAGGCAGGCTCCACGTGGCATCCATCTGAAGGGAATGTTGAAACTACCAAATTCAGGAAATATATAAAGCCCTGTGTTGGGGGAGGCCATCAGGAAGACATGGTCACCAGTTGTCCCTCAGGTTGGACCCAGGAAATTGAAGGTTCCTCACTCCTTCCCTGGTTCTTGGAATGAGCATTCCACTTGCCTTCTGGGCTCCAAAGATACAGCCTTGAGATAGTAATGTGATGATGAGACTATCTGGACAATGTCTGTGACTGAACCTAGTTAAAGGCCTCTATGTAAACTTTTAAGATTATGGCAGCTAGATTTGGAGAGCTACTTGTCTTGTGGTCACCCAAGTAAGGCCCCTTCCTTATTAAAACTGCCCCCTATCAATCTAAAGTGGTCTGCCTCTTTCTTCAGTCTCCCCTGCTGGTTTCAGATTACATCCAGAAAGCTCCCAAGGTTGTGAAGCAACACCCTGGTATCCCACACTAGAACAGGGAAATGAAAAAAAACTAAAATTTATCCAGTAGTATCAGACAGTGTTAAAGGATGCCTAGGACCTTGCTATACTTGTGAAGTAAACCAGGAATGATTAATGGACTGGAACATAGTTTTAGGAAAGTGAAAATTAGGGAGAGAGAGGAAAAGAGAGAGAGAGAGAGAAGGGAGAGAGAGAATGAGAATAAGAAATGGAAGGTATACATTCCTTTACTTGTAGTAACACACACACACACACAGCACACACTGTTAGATAATAAGTGATAAGAAAAACTTAAAGCAACAAAGACCTAAATAACAGGGTGAGAAGAAAAGTTACCTTTTTAGGTAGGATGGTGGACAGGAAAGGGCTCACTGAGGAGATAATATTTGACATAAGATCTGAAAAGAGGAGATGCATCCAGCCATGTGCTTAGCTGTGTACTGGAGACAAGCGTTCCAGGTAAAGAAAATGACAAAGGGCAAAAACTCTGAAGCAGGGCACGTCTTGTTTAACCCAGGAAGAGTATGAAGGCCAATGTGGCCGGAACTAAAGGAGCAAGGTGGGGAATAGGAGACGAGTTTGGAGAGGTAATGAACACTCAATCATAGAGAGCCTCTTTGAATATTTATGCTTGAGTGATGTAGGACACCGTTGTTGTTTCTGAGGGGAAAAGTAGGATAACAATCTATTTGAAATGTGTTACTCAGGCTGCATTGTTGAGAATAGGCTTAGTGGATCTGGCCAGTCATTTAACTATGGCTCCATAGTCCACGGTTGCATGTAGTTTGCTGTGGAGTTATAATGTCACAGACATTTTCAGAGATAGAGTCGAATTTCACTAATTTATTATGTGAGGCAAACAGAGAGAATAGGAACGAGAGTATGTCTGCAACTGTCTTCACAGATGACAAAAGAAGTCAGTCCGATATAAAATTCGGTTCAAAGGAAACATATGATCACCTCACAAGTCATGTTTTTACCTAAAGCTTAGCATAATCTGTACGTTAAAATGAGACTGAAAATGGTTGAATTCTAATTCACTTTCAGGGGAGATTTTCTATCATTAAGCACTTTGCCGGCAATAAGATTTTGAATAAAAAGAGAAAAATTCAATTCATTTAAAAAAAAAACATCAGAGGGTATAAAAATTCATAAACATGTGCAAAAAGACTTCTCTATCCTACCATCTGGGAAATTATAAAGATCATTTTACACAAATTCTATTGCAGGTGGTTGAGCTGAAAACTCTTGACATTCTGATAGTTATAAGAGCAATAAATGGTATATTCACAGGGCTTAGAAAATATGCAGAAATATAAGCATGCCGTTTATTTATAGTCATACTGTAATTTGCTTTAGCGTACAATTATATGAAAACAGATGTTAGAGATTAGTATGTGCTGAAAGAACAAACTTCATCGCATGACAATAATATACCCTTTATTAAAAATAAGAGTTCTGAAATAATAATATATACAATTGCTATGAATTAATATGGGCCTTTTAATATTAAGCTGTTAATATTCATTGGTTTAAACTTGTTTTCACTTTTCTTATTGATTTCCTTTCTGCTTGCACTAAGCCATCTGTTATAAACTTAGATTTATTTAGAAAAACACCTTCTGCTTGGTTAGAGACAATCAGAATTTAGCCTGTAATGGCGTTTCATACCTCTTTTTGATCCCTGTAGAGCAGGAAGTCTCAAGTTGACCTTCATGTACCTATTTAAGGAAGGTTATTATTGAACTGCTGTACTTGATAAGGTGATCTAACTCCACAGGAATAGTAAAACTGAAGAAGAGGGTAATCATATTTGAAAAAGGGTAGGCTCATTCAACCAACAGAAAATAGAGAGGAGCAAAGCAATATTAGGGATGATGTTCTCATTTAGGATAAGACGAAAAGAGGTTTAAAAATTGACACTGGGGGCGCCTGGGTGGCGCAGTCGGTTAAGCGTCCGACTTCAGCCAGGTCACGATCTCGCGGTCCGTGAGTTCGAGCCCCGCGTCAGGCTCTGGGCGGATGGCTCGGAGCCTGGAGCCTGTTTCTGATTCTGTGTCTCCCTCTCTCTCTGCCCCTCCCCCTTTCATGCTCTGTCTCTCTCTGTCCCAAAAATAAATTAAAAAAAAAGTTGGAAAAAAAAATAAAAAAAATAAAAAAAAATAAAAATTGACACTGGTTCAAATTACCCCAGAATAAATTTTTTATATTAATTTACTTGTAAACAGAGACAAAACTCCACAATTTCTATCTTACGTTCTTTGTGGTAACTGGTCACATATTGAGCAAGTGACTAATTTATATCACGTTTGAGATTTCTATTAGAATACACAGGCATATATTGTTCATTTATAATATTTAAACTACGACTATAAAATACACATCAATTGGTATTAGTATGAGTTACAATGAGAAATTTTGATTAAGAAACAAAAGTTAGGGGCATCTGGCTGGGTCAGTTGGTGGAGCAGGCATCTGTTGATTTCAGGGGTTGTGAATTCAAGCCCCATGTTGCATGTTGAGATTACTTAAAAATAAAATCTTAAAAAAAAAAAGAAATAAAGGGAAGATGTAATGTTTTTCCTTCCACAATCTCCATTTAATTATATGCATTTGATTTCCAAACAGAGTGCCAAGACCATAGAAAAACTTATAATTGAAATGATAGACTTAACAGAGAACACTAGAGAGCTTCCAGAAGTTTAAAAAATCTTAAATTAGAATGCTAAAGCTAGTTAGTTCAAATGCAGAGTGTTCCAATCTTCTCAAGAAACCGTTTCCTTCATACCTGTGGCCAATAGTAACCCACAAGATATGAGCTTTCATCCTTAACTAACCTATCTCTTAAAATTACGTATATTCATTGAATAAATGTCAGCTAAGGTAACAGTTTTGTGTTAGATTGAGATAACGACAAAAAGTAATGAATATTTCCTTCCTTCCAAGAAATATTCTCCAGGAAACCTGCAAGTGTTTTTGCATCCTCTTGGAGGTAAGTACAACATAGTATGATAGTAAAAAGGAAAAGTAGGTTAAGAAGTGTTTTGTTTTGTTTCTTTTCTCTTTTGGTGGGGTTTAGCAATTAATTGATTGTTGGCAACTTGACCAGAGAATTGTCGCTGAATTGCTGGACTTAACCTTAGATTATATTAAGTGGAGCAGGTTGAGATAACCAAGACATTGAAAGAAATGAGATAAAAATGAGACTGTCCCAGGAAGGAATAATGAGTTAATTGGCAGAAATCTTAAAATCCTAAAGGGACCAAAAGTTCTCATTGTAATGCTAAGGCAAATAGTTTGGGGGAAAAAAACCTTTTGCATAAATTCTCATTCAACTAGTTAAGAGTTTAAAGAGAAATGTTCATCGGAGCTCCTGGGTGGCTCAGTTGGTTAAGCATTGGACTTCTGCTCAGGTCATGATCTCAAGGTTCCTGGGCCACATCGGGCTCTGTCCTGACAGCTCGGAACCTGGAGCCTGTTTCGGATTCTGTGTCTCCCTCTCTCTCCCTCTGCCCCTCCCCTGCAAGTGCTCTGTCTCTCTCTCAAAAATAAATAAACAAGCATTAAAAAAAAAAAAAAAAAAGAAATTGTTCCTTGTTATTTTTCTAATACATACATATATAATATAAACAGATAAACTAATTTCAGAAGACTTTTTATTTTAGTGACATTTATATTTAAGTATTACAAATACATTTATTTAATATGGTGGCTTTTATTGATTATTGCAGGTCTGAATACTCCTAGACTTCATCCAGCCTGCACTATTCTGAAATCATTTTAATGGTCAGATCCATAAGTTGTTAATAAGTAGGCCCTCAGTCATCACCTTATCCCACATTCAATAATACCTATTAATTAAAAAAAATGCAAAACTTGGGAATAAAGGGGGAAAATGATTGCATTTCCCTTCAAAATCATGCTAGCACATCACCTAACAAAATCACCTCAGAGTTAATTGTCTAGAAGAACCTAATTTTGTTTGACTTGTATTTGCTATTGATTGGAAACCAAACTCTAGTGGTTAATTTGTAGACAATCAATCATGTGAAAATGATTCCTCATCTGGCGAAGTTATTTCCAAAGGTTACGATTTAATTCTCTTTGAGGATACAGACCAGTTTTGTATGTCAGTGAGCAATCTTATTCTGTCATCCTTTGCCCTTTATTTATATCTTTTTTGAACCAAGGTTTTTGCCATTCTGATTCCATGCTTAACAGGTTTAGTAGAATTTAGCCATATAGTAAGTATTTCTATAAAAATCATATTTTGAACATTTTGAGAATTTAGTTTTTTTATACCTGGGACAGTCCAAGGGGACACTTAGCATGTGATATTACCTTCTGATGAGCCCTATGATCACAAGTTATAACTATTTTACTTTACCCATCATTCATATATAGATATATATAGATATATTAGTTTTCTATTGCTACATAAAAATTACCACAATCTTAACAGCTCAAAATAATACAAATTTATTATCCCACAGTTTCCATGGGTCAGGAGTCTGGCATATCATGGCTGAGTTCTGTGCTTAGGGTCTCATATGGTTGAAATTGAGGTGTCATCTGGGCTTCTGTTTCATCTGAAGTTCAAGATCCTCTTCCACGCTCTTTTAGAGGGTTGGTATAATTCAGTTCCTTACAGATGTAGGACTGAGGCCCCTGTTTTCTGTTTGGATATAAACAAGGATTGGTTTGGGGTCCCAGTGGGTACCCACTATTCTTGCCATGTGACCTTCTCTATAATATAGCATCTGTTCCTTCAAGGTCAGCAAGAGAGTATTTCTGTTGCTTTCAAACTTAGACTTGCTCTTTCTCCTACCTGTAGACCATGTGATTAGGTAGAAACTACCCTAATAATCTACCTTTGATTAACCTAAAGCCAATTGATTAGTAACCTTAATTATATTGGCAAAAATTCCTTTCAAACTATAATTTATCACAGGAGTGATATATCACATTTGTGCTCACATTCAACATACATATGTGAGTTGATGGATGGGTTAAATAATTCAATGAGGGAAATCCTCTCACAATTTATCTGCATATAAAATAATCACATTAAATAAATCACTTTAAATATCTTACGATTTTATTTGTCAAAATATCTCAGTAAATGTTAAAAAAAAAAGACGGTGTAGTTTAAAGATAGACAAATAGATCAGTGTAACAGAACAGAGTCCAGAAATATACTCACATACGTATGGACAACAGATTTTGACAAAGATAAAAAAGGAATTCAGTAGACAAAGTGTGATCTTTTACCAAATGGTACTAGAACAGTTGATATTCATATGTGAGACAAACTTCAATCTATACCTTCCACCACACACAATTACTTAATTTAAAATGGATTATAGACTTAATTGTAAAATTTAAAACTAGTTAATTTCCTTAAGAAAACATAGGAGAAATCTTTGTGACCTCAGTTAGGCAAAGATTTCTTCAATAAGGCACCAAAAAATGATCTACAGGAGAATACACTGGAGTTCTCTAGCAATGTATCTCTCGCCTATCTTGTATTCTATGCTGCAAATTCTAGTTGTCTTTGTCTTCCTAGACCATCACTTCCTCAAATCGGGGAGTCCATTGTGCTCTGCCTGAGTTTCCCCTCCCTGTACTGTAACCTATTTTCTCTCGAGGCAGTTATTAGCCAGGACAATCACAGGATTCACCTCATTTGTTTCCCATCTTCAGGGGTCATTCTCTGATGCTCATTGTCTTGTAAACGGTTGTTCCATATATTTCCATTTGTTGCTTCTCTGTTACTCAATTTCCTACTTTAAACTCTTGAGTCTCTCTGCCTCCCTTTCTCTTGTTCTTTCCATCTTCCATTCATCGTCATGCCCTGCAGTAGCCTTTGCTATGATTTTGAATTCTGGTACCATTGATCTTTAGGTGCCTCAGTCTCATGATCTACAAAATAGTGATAATAATAGTATTTAATAGGATTGAGTGTGGCGAGGGCTGAGATAAAAAGTTTAAAGCTCTTGTTCTCATATTGGCTTTTCTCATCTTGAATTTTTACCCTCTTTATCTATTACCTTCGCCTAAGATTAATGATGCCATTTCAATCGCAGAGATATGGTGGCTGTTATTTCAGGTCAGCCATAGTGACCAAATTGTTAAACACCTTTTACATTTTCCAATGATGTTTATTACAATGTGTAGACATAGGGACAAATGGGAACTCAGAAAAGCCCAACTTGGTGATCTGTGATCATCTATGTGAGAGAAACTCATATTTGCACTTATGGTATAGGAAACTGAGATATTAAAAAAATAGACATGATAAAAATAATTTAATGGAGATTCTATGGGATTTTATGTTCTCTGGGTAATGGCAAGGGAAAAATAAATGAGAGGGTGAATCATCATAAAATGGGAATAAAGAGAAACTATCTGATTTGACATGGATTGGGGAGATACCAACCAAATGATACAATTTTGAGATAAGTGAGAGATTTAAGTGGATATATCAATTAAACAAATTTATGAGTCTGCAGCTCAGAACATAGGTCTCCACTGGGAAAAAAAAGTGAGATTATTCAATATATAAAGATATTTAAATTCATGATGTGATAACACAGAAGACTGATTATCAAAGACTCATAAAAATCATCATTTTTAGCCATCAGCAAAGATAAAGATTCTATTGATTGGATTAAATACATTCCATGTGAAATAACCCAGATCTTTCAGACATGGATTCAGAAAAGGAAAAATCATCACTCCCACTTTACTATGCATTGTGGTTGAGGATTAATGAACAAGGTGTAAACAATGTGTGTGGAAACATTCCCAAAGAAGTCATTTGCTTTTGGGGCTCCTCAGCTTTGCATATAAAAGATGTTTACATTCCTACCTCCTATTCTCCAGGCAGCTATTCTCCAAAAGAATCCATAAAGTCTCAAGCGTATACAAGTAGCAACCTAGGCATACAGGCAGATCCTAATAAAAAGCCATTTCTTTCTCAGTAGAGAATACCACCCTTGTCCTTCCACTAGTAAACATCGCAGTGTATTTATAAGGAAGTAGAACCCTAGATCGATCTTTCACACCTTAGCACTGAGAAAGGTAGTAGTGGTATTATCAATTTCTTGAGGCCAATTTCACTTTTTATTTTTTTTTCCTGGCCAATAATTTGTATATCATTGGTGGATTTCAAATCAGTCTGCCTAATATTTTCTCATTTGGTGTGTGTGTGGGGGGGGGGGGTATAGAGGGTACCATATAAATAGGTTTTGTTCTATTTAATTCTATTAATGGATATGCAAATTCTTCATTACATCATACTGCCATGACATTAGAGATTTAAAAGTTACACTATCATGTTCTGTTCATTCCCAGTAGAAATTACCTGTTCCCATGCTTTCAGTGACTAGGATAGCTATCTGAAGCCACTAGTCAGTAAAATTGCAGATTCTATCTGGTTTATGGGTATGTGCATGTCCAGGATATCATAATATAAGCTTTTACAGATATAGTTTCCCAGATATTATATGACATTACCCATTTCTCCCCACATAAGAACAAAATGGCGTTGATTCTTTATGTGCCCAGTCCCAGTTGAATCATAGGAGAAGGAGTTTCTTTTTTCATCTTTGGAATCTGAGATATTAGGGAGTGACAATCATGCCTTACTCCTCTGTGGCATCATCATAGTTGATGTTATTTATAGCGTCCCCTAATACATACCACCTTATCCTAGGTCATTAACCTTACTGACTATAGATCTTTAAATATACCAGAACCCATACTGTCCTTTTAATGAGTTTGGTGTTTCATCAGTTTAATAACATGACTAGCCAACTCACAAATTATTCATCATTCCCAAATGACTGCTGATGCCATTCTCCTCAAATAGAGGGTCCATTAAATCCCAGAATCATAAGTCAACTAAAATTCCCATATCGCATCCTGCCTAACGTGTCCAGTTGTCATGAAGTCACCACATGTTGTTACCAGGGGGTGTTTTGGCATGAGACAGAAGAACTGTGTAGCCCATTAAACTCTCCACTGGGCAGAGTCTAACTCTGAAAACAGCTCAGGATGGGTTGTCATAAATGCCACATCTGCACCTCAAAATAGAGTTATTTGTGATGTGTGACTGCCATATAAACCTGTATCCCCTTCTCCTGAGGTTACCCTGTTTCCATGCCAGTTTTCTTAGAGGTACTTAATTTACATTCACATTTTAGTATATTGAATGAGGCAAGTCAAGTGCTGACCTTCTGGAAGGGTGGTAGCAATTGGCTTCCTATCATATTGTGGCAGCTGCCTTTATTTGTCATTTCATTTCAAATTAATACCATGTGCAGAAGCTAAGCAGCATAATTCAAGTGTAATAATCATCTCAAGATGTATTTTAATGTTTATTTATTTTTGAGAGAGACAGAGAGACAGAGCGTGAGCAGGTGAGGGGCAGAGAGAGAGGGAGACACAGAATCCGAAGCAGGCTCCAGGCTCTGACCTGTCAGCCCAGAGCCCGACACGGGGCTCGAACTCACAAACCGTGAGCTCATGACCAGAGCCAAAGTCGGACGCTCAACCAACTGAGCCACCCAGGCGCCTCTCAAGATATATTTTAAAATAAACAATGGAGTAAATATAGTCCACAAATCATGCACCCGATGTTACTTCTAACTGGTTGAATCTTAGGTATGCATTGTTATCTTTTCTCCCCAGATAACCCAGATCAAGTTTTTAGGCAGAACCCATAAATCAGCATAAGTCAATTTTCGTTCTTTGTATGAAACAGGTCAGATGACTTTTCCCATATTTGCCATTAGTTAATACTGGATCTTAGATAGCTGAGTATTATTCTCTTGCTCTGAGATACCCTTATGGGAATAAAATTACTGCATCTTTCCCTGGAATTACAAAACAAATATTAGGTGCCCTTCCCATTTGCTATAAACTTCATTTGTCTTGTATTACCTGTTTTAACATATCCTTCCTTCCTTGATTGGGTGCTCTGTTTGTTCATGATTCTTACGTATAGACAGACAAAACATCAATATCTGTCTTATAGGCCCTGTCTTTATCCTGTTTCCAGGAAGAAGTCTTAGGACCTGATCGGTCAAAAGTTATAAGACTGTCCTTGCCACTTGGTAATGAGGACATAATCATAATTATGTCGAAATTAGCTACCAGGGCCAAAATGTTACCCACTCTAGAGTTCATTTAGAAATTTTCGCTGAAAAATTTATCTAATAGATATTGTATCTTATGTATCAATATCATTCTCTGGCCATAGGCAAATGCAGCTGTTGTCCTAGGGTCACCAAGTCAAGTAGATGAAAAGAAAAATTTTGCAAGGTTGGAGAGAAAAAATGCATAATTGTGTTATGTATTCAGTGAAACCTCTACTCAGAGGGTATTAAGGAACATGACACATCTTGCTTAAAATATTTTCCTGCTTACAGCCATACATTTGTAAAGTGTGTATGTTGATCAGAAGAAACTGGCAGTCCAAATTGATAGCCTGTTTGCTATGGCAAACTTCAATTGTATTTTCTACAGTTGCTTCTGAAACTGAAGAAACACATGAAAAGCAAAAACAAAAACAACTCTAAATTCTAAACAATACCCATGTTTAGCTCCCTGTGGCTACTGGCAGGAGTCCAGAAATTCCAGCGAAGTGCAGGCCTCTGAGTAATAAGAATATTATCCAGAGCCATCTTAAGGAGATTTCTTTCCTGTTGGTACCAGCAAAAAAGAGGAGTCTCTTACCACATTAGTGGTTTTACTTGATTTGAGGTTTTACTTCGCACAGCCTGATCATACCTATGCATGCTCATTTCATGAACTGAGGATACTAATTCTAGGGATCTGATTAAGGTATCTCTGATGATTTCCAATCTGTTCTCAGCATCTCTTCTCAGCAGGCAAAAAAAAAAATTTTTTTTTCAAGGATTTCTACACGAATTACCTTGAATCTTTCTGTAAATTCCCAAGGAGACATCCATAACTGAGTAACTTAAACAGCAGTGGAGTTTGTCATCTAGTTAGCTAGAATTTCTCTGTCTCATTATACTCTAAGGCCATTGGCTATAGCACAAGGTCTGCAAATGTCCAAGTGGTATTCTCTGTGTGGGAGCCTAATTCCACCTGTGTCTGTTAAATGACTTGCTCCCAGCTTCACCTAGTGTGAACTGTTTCTTCTCCTTCCCCACCAGGGTTTTATACTGTCTCTCAAGTATATTGCAACCAATTTCCAAAACCGCCATTCAACCCTAAGTTCTAGAACACTAATTGTGGACCAAACAGCATAATGGGCTTCGCTGAAAGGGAAACATAAGGTTTAGACTGTACTGAGATGGGGAAAGGGAGATCCCTCAAGGGCTCTATCATAGGACCCTGTAGGCAGTGAAGAAACCAGGTCTGCATGAACTCATAATGAGACTTTCCTGATCATGGTTCTGGATCTATCAACTCCACCTAATCTGTGAACATTGCTACACTGCTCTCTCTATGGAATGTCTCCAACATTACCTGAGACATGATAGCTAAAAGTTCTAAAATTATCTGATATATTTCTGTGGCAGTGAACAGTTGTTACTCTTTCAACACCCAGTAACAAATTGGAAATTGTCTCTCAAATAAGCTATAGAATTGGCTGTGAATGGCAATTTTAGAGCTCAAAATGCAAGAAATTTTGGATGGATAGTGGTATTTAATTTCTACCAAAGGGTTCAGTCTGTATGAGTTCTGGTTGCAAGCACATTTAAAACCTTGCGAACCATTTAGAATGTACCAGTGAGAATTCTTAATAACTGCCTTTTGTTAATCTTTTTATATGTCTACTTAGAGCCAATTCCAATTTGGAGTTCATTTTGGTGACTTTAAGTATAGAAGCCATCAAAGCTCCTAAGTGGGAAGTGGGGTTCATTAGAACCTCACTAGTCTAGCTGGACATTGGAATATTACGGTTAGAAAACTATGAATGTGCCTAATGTTTTCAAGGATACCCATGATTGAATTGGCAAACGTACTAAAAATTTCACAAATTGGGCTGAACCTTGCTTGATATTTAGCTGGATTCTTCATGCAGGCTCTTTTTTGCTAAATGTATAACTCCAGTCCTTAACTTGTCTTACCCTTCTTTCCACAAGTCAGCAATCTTGGTATTACCAATGTAGGGCACTAACTTATAATTAATGATTTTCAAATCCAAATATCTACAACACTAGATTAAGACTGTACTAGTGAATTCAAATATCTTTGAGTCTAGACCATGAAAGTATAATGCATATCATCCACATATTTATAGCCATGACACCTTTTGCTGGTTCTAGGCTCCATTGAAGCCTTCCTCGATTCTTCC